>NC_057806.1:279861850-280161850 GCF_018294505.1 Triticum aestivum
GCTAAGCCTCCGAGTGAGAGGATTGCTCTTCACTCGGTAGGATTTTTATAACTTAGGCGAGCATGAGGCTGCAGCTAAGCCTCCGAGTGGAAGGCTGGCTTACCACTCGGTAGGATTTTTATAACTTAGGCGAGCACGAGGCTGCAGCTAAGCCTCCGAGTGGAAGGCTGGCTTACCACTCGGTAGGATTTGATAAACTTAGGCGAGTGCTTGGACTGCAGCTAAGCCTCCGAGTGAGAGGATTGCTCTTCACTCGGTAGGATTTTTATAACTTAGGCGAGCATGAGGCTGCAGCTAAGCCTCCGAGTGGAAGGCTGGCTTACCACTCGGTAGGATTTTTATAACTTAGGCGAGCACGAGGCTGCAGCTAAGCCTCCGAGTGGAAGGCTGGCTTACCACTCGGTAGGATTTTGATAAACTTAGGCGAAACGGATTCGCGGCTAAGCCCCCGAGTGGAAGGCTGGCTTACCACTCGGTGGGATTTTTATAAACTTAGGCGAAACGGATTCGCGGCTAAGCCCCCGAGTGGAAGGCTGGCTTACCACTCGGTGGGATTTTTATAAACTTAGGCGAAACGGATTCGCGGCTAAGCCACCCACTGAGGGGGAGTTTTTATGTGGACAAAAATAAAAAGTGCTGACACAATTATTTCTAAACCCATGAATTACAGAAGTTCTTTATTGCAACTCATCCGAGTGATAAAACTTAAGTGTAAAACGGGCGGAGTAGCTCCGCGTTCCAAGCTCGGGGCTCATCGATATTATGCTCGACGTTGTAAAGACGGTATGCCCCGTTGTGGAGAACCTTGGTGACGATGAAAGGGCCTTCCCAAGAAGGAGCAAGTTTGTGTGGTTTGTGCTGATCCACTCGGAGAACCAAATCCCCTTCCTGGAAGGCTCGACCTCTCACATTTCGGGCGTGGAAACGGCGCAGATCTTGTTGGTAGATGGTCGACCGGATCAGAGCCATCTCCCTTTCTTCCTCTAAAAGGTCGACTGCGTCCTGCCGCGCTTGTTCAGCTTCTACTTCATTGTATATTTCGACTCGAGGAGCATTGTGGAGAAGATCACTCGGCAAGACTGCTTCAGCTCCATAGACCAAGAAGAATGGAGTTCTTCCGGTCGACCGATTGGGCGTGGTCCGCAGTCCCCAGAGTACAGATGGAAGTTCGTCGACCCAAGCTCCAGCCGCGTGTTTGAGATCACGCATCAGTCGCGGCTTCAGTCCCTTGAGAATCAGTCCATTAGCTCGCTCTGCTTGTCCATTCGACTGCGGATGGGCGACCGATGCGTAGTCGACCCGTGTGCCCTGGGAGTTGCAGAAGGTTCTGAATTCCTCTGAGTCAAAGTTCGACCCATTATCCGTAATGATGCTGTGCGGGACTCCATATCTGAATACTAGTTCCCTGATGAAGCTAACAGCAGTACCGGTGTCGAGGCTCTTGATTGGTTTAGCTTCGATCCACTTGGTGAACTTGTCGACTGCCACCAGTACATGCGTGAAGCCACTTCGTCCTGTTCTCAAAGGACCGATCATGTCCAGTCCCCAAACTGCAAAAGGCCAGACGAGTGGGATGGTCTTCAAAGCTGACGCAGGCTTGTGCGACATATTCGAGTAGAACTGGCATCCTTCGCACTTATCTACTATCTCCTTTGCCATCTCATTCGCCTTGGGCCAGTAAAATCCGGCTCGGTATGCTTTGGCCACGATGGTCCGAGAGGACGCATGATGACCACAGGTTCCCGAGTGAATATCGTTGAGGATGAGTCGACCTTCTTCTGGTGTTATGCACTTCTGACCGACTCCAGTCGCGCTTTCTCTGTATAATTGTCCTTTGATGACAGTAAAGGCCTTAGATCGACGGACGATCTGTCGAGCCTCTTCCTCATCCTTCGGAAGCTCTTTCCTCAAGATATATGCGACATACGGAATCGTCCAGTCGGGAATGACTACCAAAACCTCCATGATCAAGTCGACCACCGCTGGGACTTCAACTTCAGTCAGATCTGTGGCACTCTTGGGCTGCGGAGTTTCTTCTGTGAAAGGATCTTCTTTGACTGACGGAGCATGTATATGCTCCAAGAACACACCACTCGGAATGGCTTCTCTCTTGGAACCTATCTTTGCTAGATCATCAGCTGCTTGATTTTTCAGTCGGGGTATGTGATGGAGCTCCAACCCCTCGAACTTTTTCTCCAGCTTCCTCACTGCACTGCAGTATCCAGTCATGGCTGGGCTTCTCACGTCCCACTCTTTCATCACCTGATTGACCACTAAATCCGAGTCACCATAGACCATTAGGCGACGGACGCCGAGTGAAATGGCCATGCGCAACCCATATAGGAGGGCCTCATATTCTGCCTCATTGTTGGAGGAATCAAAGTGAATCTGGAGCACATATCTGAGCTTATCTCCTCTGGGGGAAACCAGGACAACCCCAGCACCGGAACCATTCAACATCTTAGAACCATCGAAAAACATGGTCCAATGCTCCGAGTGAACTTCAGTCGGCTGCTGCTATTCGATCCACTCGGCGAGGAAATCTGCTATTGCCTGGGACTTAATGGCTTTCTTTGCCTCAAACTTGATATCAAGGGGAAGAAGTTCAATCGCCCATTTGGCCACTCGACCAGTTGCATCTCTGTTGTGCAAAATCTCTGATAGTGGAGCGTCGCTGACGACTGTGATTGAATGGTCAGAGAAATAATGAGCAACCTTCTTTGTGGTCATGTATATTCCATACACAAGCTTCTGATAATGAGGATATCTCTGCTTGGATGGAGTCAAGACTTCAGACAAATAATACACTGGGCGCTGAACTTTGAGAGCTTTTCCTTCTTCTTCCCGCTCGACCGTGAGCACAGTACTGACGACTTGTCCTGTGGCTGCGATGTAGAGCAACAGAGGCTCTTTGCTGATTGGAGCAGCAAGCACCGGCTGGGTGGAGAGCAGAGCTTTTAGCTCGGCAAACGCTGCATCAGCTTCCGGAGTCCACTCGAACTTGTCAGCCTTCTTCATCAGTCGGTAAAGAGGCAGTGCCTTTTCACCGAGTCGTGAGATGAATCGACTTAATGCGGCCAAGCATCCAGTAAGCTTCTGGACATCGTGCACTCGCACAGGGCGTTTCATTCGGAGAATAGTGCCAATCTTTTCTGGGTTGGCGTCGATTCCCCGTTCGGAAACGAGAAAACCGAGTAACTTGCCACCAGGAACTCCAAATGTGCACTTTGATGGATTGAGCTTGATATCATACCTTCTGAGGTTGGCAAATGTTTCGGCGAGGTCAGCGAGCAGGTCGGAACCTTTTCGTGATTTGACAACAATATCATCCATATAAGCTTCCACATTCCGACTGATTTGAGTGAGTAGACACTTCTGGATCATTCGCATAAATGTGGCTCCGGCATTCTTGAGGCCGAATGGCATGGTGATATAGCAGAAGCACCCGAATGGAGTGATGAAAGCTGTTTTTACTTCATCGGGCCCATACAGACGGATCTGGTGGTACCCGGAGTAAGCATCTAAAAAAGACAACCTCTCGCATCCCGCGGTCGAGTCAACAATTTGATCTATGCGAGGGAGAGGAAAGTGATCTTTCGGGCAGGCCCGGTTGATGTGCTTGAAATCAATGCACATTCGGAGCGACTTGTCCTTCTTAGGAACCATGACGACATTAGCGAGCCACTCGGAGTGGAATATCTCTCGGATAAATCCTGCCGCCAACAGTCGAGCCACTTCTTCACCGATGGCCTTTCTCTTCTGGACGCCGGACCGCCGAAGATGTTCTTTGACTGGCTTTGCAGACTTGTCGACTCTTAGGCGATGCTCAGCCAGTCCCCTGGGAACACCTGGCATGTCAGCGGGCTTCCATGCAAAAATGTCCCAGTTCTCACGGAGGAACTGGATGAGCGCTTCTTCCTATTTTGGGTCGAGTGTTGTGGAGATGCGGGTCGGAGCTGCTTCGGGGTCGGTCGGGTGAATGTGAACAGGCTTCGTCTCACCGGACGACTGGAATGCAGATTCTGTGGCGGGCTTCTTGGACCGCAGCAAGTCACTCGGATCTGCGTTTTGCTTGTATTCTTCGAACTCGACCGCTGTCACTTGGGAATCGGCAATTTTGGAGCCCTTCTGAAAGCACTCCTCTGCCTTTTTCCTATCACCAGTGACAGTGATCACACCTTTGGGACCGGGCATCTTCAATTTGAGGTACACGTAACATGGTCGAGCCATGAACCGTGCATAGGCTGGCCTCCCCAAAATGGCATGATATGCACTTTGAAAATCCACGACCTCAAACGTCAACTTTTCTTTGCGGAAATGCTTTGAATCGCCAAATACTACGTCCAAAGCTATCTGGCCGAGAGACTCAGCCTTCTTCCCTGGTATAACTCCATGGAAGCTCATGTTACTAGTGCTCAATCGGGACATCGGAATGCCCATACCTTTCAGCGTGTCTGCATATAACAGATTCAGCCCACTTCCACCGTCCATCAGCACCTTTGTCAGTCGAGTGCCTTCGACAACTGGATCGACCACCAAAGCTTGCCTCCCAGGGGTGGCAATATGAGTTGGGTGATCAGATTGGTCGAATGTGATGGGCGTTTGAGACCACTTCAAGGTGGGCGCCATTCTCCTCTTCATCTTTCTTCGTGTGAACATGACACGGCATATCCATCACGTCGTTCCCTTCTTTATCCTTCACCTTCTTAGGGTTCCAGGATCCTTTTGGTTTCCCTTTAGACTTTCCTTGAGTCACGGCCAGAGCCTCTCCAGGAGCTGCCGGTTCAGCCTTCCGCTTCTGTTTCCGACTGGAATTTCCTTTTTCCGACTGACTCGGCTTGTGCTTGCCGCTTCGGAGTCGGTCTTCTTCTTCGCCGTTGGCGTACTTGGTAGCAATCTCCATCATCCGACTCAAGGTCATGTCACCGGTTCGACCAAATTTCAAGCTCAGTTCTCTGTTCTTGACACCATCTTTGAAGGCGCATACTGCCTGATGGTCAGAGACATTTTCCACAGTGTGGTGCAAAGTGATCCACCTCTGAATATACTCTCTGAGAGTCTCATTGGTTTTCTGTACGCAGACTTGCAACTCTGTCAATCCCGCTGGCCGCTTGCAAGTCCCTTCGAACATTCTGACGAACACTCGGGACAGATCTTCCCAAGTGTAAATACTGCTAGGAGGTAATTGGGTCAACCATGCCCTGGCAGAACCTTCCAACATGAGGGGCAAATGCTTCATGGCCACCTCGTCGTTCCCACCACCGATCTGAACTGCCACTCGGTAGTCTTCAAGCCAAGTTTCAGGCTTAGACTCACCAGTGAACTTGCTGACTCCTGTTGCCAACCTGAAATTGGGGGGAATAATAGCGGCTCTGATAGCTCTGCTGAAACATTCAGGACCAGAAACATGTACTCGATTGCTCGTGGGCACCTCTCTGTCGAGTGCACCACGATGGGCTCTGTTCCGGTCGACCAACCCTTGCACGATGATGGATCGCGCGTCAAAGCCTGGCTCCCTGGGGTCAACTGGAACTCTATGCCCTGTACTGTACTGACGCCTATCCTCTGGCTGCCGAGGAGCGTAAGACCCACCCCTCGGAGGGGAATAGGGCACTCGACGCCTATCATCTCGGTCGAGCCTGTCGCCATATTGATCTCGCCGATACTCACGCCCTTAGCGCTGCGGAGGCGATCTGGGGCTGTGAGCCGACTGAACCGTATTCACAGTGACAGATCGACTGTGAATTCTGTTGCGCGACTGAGACACGGCTGAATCCTGATCTCCTGCTGCCCGGAGTAGATCCCTGATCTGCAGCAAACCTCTGCCAGCTTCTGACTGCGAAGGCTGAATGGACTCTGCTATACGGGTCGCAGCTGCTAAATTCTGAATTGGGGTTCGATATACCTGAGTCGGCGGGAAGAGTTGACGTCGACTGGTGTCGGGAACTCGTTGCCGCGCGCGCTCGTCGAGTGCTCGCTGAAGGTTCTCCAGTCGAGTGCGCTCGGCCAAATTGGCTAGACGCGCCTCCTCCAAGGCACGAGCCTCGGGGGTTTCTCCTGCGATGGGAACGCGCAGGGGATCCTCGTTCCTGCGGCGAAGCTCTTCTCTTTGCAAAGAGTCGAGTGGCTCGGGCTGATACTCTTCGTAGCCTCGTGCAGGGTCGCCGCCGTCACCTGCTCCACCACCACGAGCGAAGCCAGGAGGACTGTGGGGCCCGTCGACCATCAAGATTTCCGCCGCTGGATCACTGCTTCCGCACTCAGATGCAGTCTCTCCGGAGCCAGTCGACTGATCGAACAAGCCGTAGAGAGATTCGTTGGGCTCGATTGCCGCAACTTGTATAGTGGCCGACTGGCGAGCCACCGCGTGACTCACCCATCGCTGAAGTCTCGACCGGCCTGAGCGCTTGCGCTGGCGGGAGACCGGGAGGGTGGAAGATGGAAGATCTGACCGATACTGGGTCGATGGTTGCCGCAGCAGAACGCCGCGGACACATGCGCGAAAATGCGTCGCACCGCGGACGGGGAGCGCATCCACGTCGAGTGGAGCCTCCTGGAGCCATGCGGAGTCGTCGGCGATGAAGGTGAGAGTGCCGAGACGGATCTCTTGTCCCTCGAACAAAACTCCAGCAGACACCATGATGAAAATACTCGGAAGAATCGCAACTTCTCCACAAAATCGCTAAAACACCTGCCCCACGGTGGGCGCCAACTGTCGTGGTTCTAAGCCTGACAGTAGAGTGGGGGGTAGGTATGGAGAGGCAAGGTCCTAGCTATGGAGAGGTTGTAAGCACGAAGGATGTACGAGTTCAGGCCCTTCTCGGAGGAAGTAACAACCCTACGTCTCGGAGCCCAGAGGCGGTCGAGTGGATTATGAATGTATGGATTACAAGGTGCCGAACCCTTCTGCCTGTGGAGGGGGGTGGCTTATATAGAGTGCGCCAGGACCCCAGCCAGCCCACGTAGGAGAAGGTTTAAGGTGAGTTAAGTCTGGGGCGTTACTGGTAACGCCCCACATAAAGTGCCTTTACTATCATAAAGTCTACTTAATTACAGACCGTTGCGGTGCAGAGTGCCTCTTGACCTCCTGGTGGTCGAGTGAGTCTTCGTGGTCGAGTCCTTCAGGCCAGTCGAGTGTGTCCTCGTTGGTCGAGTGAGTCCTCGTTGGTCGACTGGAAAGCGACCTCTTCTAGGGATGTCCTAGGGTAAGTTACTTGGGACAGGTCCGTGACCCTACCCTAGGTACATAACCCCATCAGTCGGAGTCGGGTGAAGATGAACCCGAGGCTACGGGGCACGGCGAGGCATGTGGGTGGTGTGTTGGGCTCCTAGGGATGCGGTGAGCACGTTGGACACAGTGGTGTGGCCAGTGGGTGGCCGGAGCATCGTCGGCGATGAGCTCCGCGGCGAGACGTGCGGGTGAGCTACATGCGCTCGCTCTCGAGAGGGCGGACGGAGAGGATAGGGAGGTGGCCAGGCTCACGGTGGTTGCAGCGGAGCTAACGACGAGGTCGGGGACGGCCTGTTGCGACGGTGACGGCGGAGGGGATCTCCGGCGGTGGTCGATGAAGACGGCGTCGGTGGAGGCGGTGTAGGGCGTGCGAGCGCTCGGGTCTCGGCCTGCTCGACGTAGTCGACGACGGCGGAGCGAACGGACACGGTAGCGTGGCACGGGACGACGGTGGCTACGGCTACGACGGCAAGACGGCGGCGGCTGCATCGGCCATGGATTCGGGTGAGCGAGGGAGAGAGCAGGGGGGAAGAGTGAGGTGTCCATGGGGTCGGGGCGGTGCCGTAGAGGCGCTTCGAGGCGTCGTGCTGGCGCAGGCGACGGCAGGCAGGTAGGAGGGTGGCGTGGCGAGCGCGGCGGCGTCGCGGTGTCCCTCCTCTGCCTACTGGCAGAGGTAGGTGATGACTGGCACAGGCCAGATGGTCCGGGCCAGCTAGGTAAGTGGCCTCTGGCCTTTCTCTCTCTCTTTTCTGATTTGTTTCTGTTTTCTAATTTTCTGCAACTGTTGGGCTTTATTAAAAATACTAAAACGTTTCCAGAAATCCTGAAAATAATTATAGGCTCTGTTTAGATTATTTCCAACAGCCCACACTTATTTCCAGAATTATTTGAGCATTTAAAATATTTTATAGCATTTAAATGTCCAAATTCAAATACTTATGATTTAATTCAAAAAATCCAGAATGTCCTAGAAAAGAGTGCACCATTTTTGCCAGGGGGTTTAGCCCAATCCAGAAATGATGAACATTTTGTGAAGGGCATTTTGGGTTCATTGAAACCAATTTTAGTAAACCCTAGTTGGTTTAAGGGGGTGCTGGGGGTTCTCTTATCCCCATTTCATCTTTCTGGGAGAATTAAACATGATGCAACCACTCTAATGCATGAACTTGCTAGCGTGTGACAATTGCGGACAAAGTGAACATTTATTTGGGCCTCTAATGCAATTTTGAAAAACGCATATTTTCCCTAATTCAAATAAAATAGCAACAAAAGTCCAAATAAAATTCTTATTTGATTTTAATATTTTCCTCCAATATTTCTTCATTTGGAGAAGTCATTTTATCCCCTATCTTTTATTTTTCATATTGGAAATATTTGAAGAGAAAAATAATTAAAACCAAATGATCCTTTTTTCAAAATTTGAGAAAAACTCAAATATGAAAATAACAAAATTCCCAACTCCCTCCGTGGGTCCTTGAGTTGCTTAGGATTTCTAGGATCAACCAGAATGCAATAAAATATGATATGCAATGATGACCTATGTACAACATTCCAAATTGAAAATTTGGGATGTTACAAACCTACCCTCCTTAAGATGAATCTCATCCTCAAGATTCGGGTCGGCTAGAAAACAGGTGTGGGTGGTCCTTGCGTAGGTCTTCGTCTCATTCCCAGGTGGCTTCATCCTCGGCATGGTGGATCCACTGAACTTTGCAAAATTTGATAACCTTGTTGCGTGTAACTCGGCTGGCAAACTCGAGAATCTTGACTGGTTTCTCCTCATAGGTCAGATCACTATCCAACTGAATTGCTTCTAGGGGCACTGTATCTCTCAGAGGAATATTGGCCATCTCTGCATGACACTTCTTCAACTGGGAAACGTGAAACACATCAGGAATTCCTGACAGTCATTTGGGTAACTCCAATTTGTAGGAAACTTCTCCCATTCATTCCAAAACTTGGTATGGTCCTACGAATCTTGGGGCTAGCTTTCCCTTAACTCCAAAACGTTTAACTCCCCGCAGGGGTGACACATGAAGATATGCTCTGTCTCCGATTTCTTAGACTACCTCCTTGTGTTTTGAGTCTGCATAACTTTTTTGCCTGGACTGAGCTACCTTCAGTCTGTCTCGAGTCAGCTTAACCTTCTCTTCTGACTCTTTGATCAAATTTGGTCGAAACAACTGGCGGTCTCCAACTTCATCTCACATCAATGGCGTCCTACACCTTCTTCCATACAAAGCTTCGAAACATGCCATCTTCAAACTGGCTGGTAGCTGTTGTTGTATGAGAACTCCGCGTAGGGCAAGTTATCATCCCAACTAGATCCATAATCTAGCGCACAAGCTCTCAACATGTCCTCCAGATTCTGATTGACTCTCTCGGTCTGTCCATCTGTCTGCAGATGAAAAGCTATACTGAATTCTAGCCTGGTTCCCAAAGTCTGGTGCAGCTGGTGCCAAAACTTTGAAGTAAACTGTGTTCCTCTATCTGATACAATAATCCTCAGAACTCCATGCAGACATACGATCTTGGTCATGTATATCTTGTCCAACTTCGCACCGGTATAGGTGGTTTTCACTGGGATAAAGTGAGCCACTTTGGTCAAGCGATCCACTACTATCCAGATAGAATCGTATCCCGATCGGGTCCTGGGTAACCCGGTGATAAAATCCATGCCAAGCTTATCCCACTTCCATTCGGGTATCGGCATGGGCTGCAGTAATCCTGCTGGCTTTTGATGTTCTGCCTTCACTCTCTGACATACATCACATATGGCTACATACTTGGCAATGTCCTTCTTCATACACGTCCACCAGAAACGCTCCTCCAAATCCAAATACATCTTGGTGTTTCCGGGGTGTATCGAGTATGGCGAGTCATGAGCTTCCCGAAGTATCAACTTCCTGATCTCTGCATTATTGGGCATGTAAACACGGTCCTCAAACCACAAGGTGTCATGCTCATCCTCACGAAAACCTTTGGCCTTTCCTTTGCTCATCTTCTCCTTTATCTCAGCAATTTCCTTATCATCCTTCTGAGCTTATCGAATTTTTCCCAATAATGTCAACTGAATTTCCAATGCTACAACAAAACCTCTAGGGACTATCTACATACATAGCTCCGTGAGATCTTCAGCTAACTCCATTGGCAATCCTCCGCTTACGAGGGTATTGGCGTAACTCTTCCGGCTCAAAGTGTCTGCCACGACATTAGCCTTGCCTGGATGATAGTGCAAATTCATATCAAAATCCTTTATGAGTTCCAACCATCTCCTTTGCCTAAGATTCAACTCCTTCTGTGTGAAAATGTACTTCAAACTCTTATAATCCGTGTACACGTCACAATGATTTCCAATAAGAAAATGTCTCCAGGTCTTGAGCGCATGCACTACTGCTGCTAACTCCAAATCATGCCTGGCATAATTCAACTCAAGTGGTCGAAGCTGACGTGAGGCATACGAAACAACTCTTCCGTCTTGCATATGTATACCTCCAAGCCCTAAGCGAGACTCGTCGCAATACACTTGGAAATCCTTACGGGCAGAATCAACACTGGGGCTGTACTCAAATGTTTCTTCAACTCCTGAAAACTTGCCTCACATTCATCTGTCCATTTAAACTTGGTGTCCTTCTTCAACAGCTCTGTCATGGGCTTTGCAATCTTAGAGAAATTCTCAATGGATCTCCGATAATATCCCGCGAGTCCTAGAAAACTACGGATCTCTCCAACTGAGGTGGGTGCCAACCACTCAGTGACTGACTGAACCTTAGTAGGGTCTACTGCTATACCTTCTCCTGATATAACATGTCCAAGGAATCCAACTTCCTTCAACCAATACTCACAGTTACTGGACTTGGCGTATAATTGATGTTCCCTGAGCTTCTCGAGAACTAAACGCAAATGCTCCTTATGCTCCTCTTCATTCTTCGAGTATACCAAAATGTCATCAATGAACACCACAACAAACTTATCCAAGAACTCCATGAACACCTTGTTCATCATACTCATGAAATAGGTAGGGGCGTTAGTCAATCCAAATGACATAACCATGTACTCATACAGCCCGTACCTTGTGGTGAAATCTGTCTTAGGTATATCATGTTCTCGAATCTTCAGCTGGTGGTACCCTGATCGTAAATTGATCTTGGAAAAAACTTTAGCTCCTTGCAACTAATGAAATAAATCATTGATCATCGGCAGTGGGTACTTGTTCTTGATCGTCACTTCATTCAATGCACAATAATCAACAACCATTCTCAGAGATTTATCCTTCTTCTCAACCAAGAGCACTAGGGCTCCCCATGGTGACGAACTTCGTCGAATGTAACCTTTATCCAATAACTCCTTAATCTGTTTCTTAATATCCTCCAGATCATTTGCGGGCATCCGGTATGGTCTCTTCGATATCAGTCCGGTGCCTGGCAACAGCTCTATCAAAAAACTCAATATCACGATCTGGTGGCATGCCTGGTAATTCCTCTGGAAATACATTCGGGTAATCCTTCACTACAGGCACTTCTTCCTGAACAACTCCCGTGAGGGAATTTACGTGAGTACTCTTAGGAGTATTCCTGGATACATACTTAATCCTTTTTCCCTCAGGGGTGGTGAGTAGAATTGGCCTACTGACGCAATCAATGTTTCCTCCATACTTTGATAACCAATCCATTCCTAGTATCACATCCAATCCTTGTGACTCCAGAATTATAAGGTCTGAGGGGAAAACATGGCTACCAATGGTTAAGGGTAACCGATCGCACCACCGACTAGCCATATACTCTGCACCGGGTGAGCTCACTAGCAAAGGTGTCCTAAGGGCTAGGGTGGGTAACTTAAACTTGTCCACAAATCCCCTTGAAATGTATGAATGCGATGCACCAGTATAAAAAAGAACGAGAGCGGTAAATGACTTAACCAAAAACTTACTGATGACTGCATCTGGCTGCTCTTCAACCTCCTCCACGTTCACGTGGTTCACTTGTCCCCTGTTGAAAGGGTTGGGCTTCTCCCCAGAGCTCCCATTGCCATTACCATTCTTTGCTTCAGAACATTCAGTGGCGTAATGTCCAGTTTTCCCGCACTTGAAACAAGTAATGTGACTTAGATCCTTCTTGGCGGGCGTTGCTGGGTTAGAGCGGTTCTAATTGCTGCCTGCTCCATTCCCGTTTCCATTTCTAGGTCCATTGTGGTTATGTGAACTTCCTCCATTGTGAGTGTGGCCTCCAGGGTTATGGGTAAGTCCTCCCGAGTTCGGGGTGAAACGAGGCTTCTGCTGAGCTCCTGAGTTGTACTTCCCCTGTCCATACTTCCTCTTGCGGCTCTCAATCTGTTGTTGCTTCCCTTCAATCATAAGAGCCTTGTCTACCAACTCCTGGTAGTTGTTGAATATTGCCACCATCACCTGCATACTCGTCTCATCATTCAGCCCTTCCATAACCTTCTCCTGCTTCACGACATCGATGGCCACGTCATTTGGGGCATAACGGGCTAGCTTGCTAAACTCCTCGACGTACCGCCCTATAGTATGGTTGCCCCGGCGTAAGTTGCGAAACTCACGCTTCTTCATGCTCATAACTCCAGTCAAGACATGAGCAGTGCGGGATGCTTGCTGAAACTGCTCCCAAGTAACATTGTCTATGGGGAAAGTGGCTGTGTAATTCTCCCACCATGCGGCTGCGGGTCCATCCAATTGGTGTGCGACAAAACGCACCTTCTCAGCATTTGTGCAACTGATAGTGGTTAACTCCCTTCCAATCCTACGTAGGCAGTCATCCGCAACTATGGGCTTGGTGCTACTGGAAAACACCGGTGGTTGTAACCTCAGAAAACGGGCTAAGTTGTCAACTGGAGGTGGTGGCAGTGGGTTGTTGTTATTGTTGTTGTTGCCCTGATTCTGAACTAGCAACTGCATCAGTGTATTTTGCTGCTGGATCAACTGAGTGAGCTCCGGTAGGAAGGCAAATCCGAGGTCACGTCTCGAAGGCCTATGATGGGTTTAGAGGGGAGAGATTAGAATAGAATGAGGTCTAATGAGAAAGCACTACCCATATGCACATGAGACAAACACAGTCAATATCACTCCAAAACAAAATCAATCAAGGGCATACAATCGATCTAACTATCATTACAATGCTTGGACTACTAATATATACATGGGGGAATACTACTACTAATATGGCGGTCTACTAGAAATTTTGATCGGTAGAAGACTCCATGATATCTGCTCCAGCTTCGTCTTCATAATCGTCATCACTGGGGTCGGAGTCAGTGTCGTCGATGATGATGTAGTCCTTGGGGTGGTCATCATCTCCTCCTGGTGCAGGGTCTCCCATGAATACTCCTAGCTTCATTGTCAGTTCGTCATTCTTCTCCACTAGTATGATGATTTCCTTCTTGTATCTATCGCGTGTAGACTTGAGTTCCTCTTCCAGCTCCATGTTCCTAGTCATCAACTTCTTCAGATCTATCATGCTTGCGCACATCTGATTCTCCTGTCGACGAATGTGCTGGTTTAGCTCCTGGATGAAAGCTGCAATGGACCTGTCCCTCCTGGTGCCGACTATCTCCCATTGCTCATATCAGCGCCCACATATCTGACAGGTGGTGTCCTTAAGCTCCTTGTGATAAACTTCACCAATGTGTCCCATGGCGATGTGGGCTGCTATGCTCTTTCCTAGACTCCAGGTTGGTTCATCAAAGGAAAACTCTATGGGCTCCGTTACTGGTGTGAATTTCCTTCCTGGAACTTGAACTCGAATCATCCAACGCTCCGCTTTTGGTAGTGTGGCGGTGTAGGTCCCGATGAAGCTTGGTATCCCAATGTTCAGGTACCTAGTGACTTCCTTCAAGTGTCGTCCAAAAGGCGTGTCTTCATCCGGCTGTGTAAACTTATTCCTCGTGTCCGCCATCCTATAGTGTAGAAAATGGAAGGAGTCAGAAATGAGTAGAGAAGAATGACCTATGTCTCATCTTAGTGGTCGTGTCCCACATTCAGCGTGTGCTCTGATACCATCTTGTAGCGACCCGACCTCAGACGGTCAAGTCTCTATGCTTCAGTGTCATCCCTGGATCAGTAATGCTGACACACATAGTACTCGAATGGTTTTATGACAGAGTAGCAATCACACACTTATTACATCGATAGTCTCAAAGAGAGAACTTATTACAATAAATATGGCTTAAGGCCATCTAAGTAAGATAATAGCGGAAGGCTTGGAAGATAAAGTGAGTCCATCAACTCCAACGGCATAGCTGAGTGCAGGACAAACGACCTAGCGCACCTTACTCTTCGTCTAAAAAGTCTGCAACATGATATGTTGCAACCCGAAATGGGTCAACACATGGAATATACTGGCAATATAACACACTAGAGCAATGAATAGATAAATGCTATCACTACATGCATATATGGCTGGTGGAGGCTCTATGATTATAATGTTTTTGCAAAAAGCCAATTTTGCCCTACAACAAAGGAATATATTTATTTAACTATCATGGTGGTTGAAACATTGAGAAGATTCCTCCAACTCAATCCCAATTAAAGTAATCATTATCAACCCAACAAATTAATTTAGAGTGATGAGATCAAATCAACAATTCAAGTACCAGATACTCAAGTTGTCCATAACTGGGGACACGGCTTAAACCATGATTAGTTTGTACACTTTGCAGAGGTTTGCGCACTTTCCCCACAAGACTCGATCTCCTCCATTGGATTTCTCGCACTACATGGTGTTTGAGAAACGGATGGCCGAGACACAATCTTTTGGAAGCATTAACTCTAACCCTGGGTAGACAGTACCAACCTACATCCCCTACATCTGCTAGCCTACCACTAGAAGAGGTCATGCAACCTACTCAACTATGCTAGAGCCCATAATAGCTTGTGGCTGCACACGGAAGTTTCTAGCATGAATAATCTTATGATCCCTTTGAGCCTGGGTGGCGAACCGTAGGATGATCACACGAGTACTCCGGGATATCCTAGGACAACACTGGATTGTCCAGGTGCCCGCAACCAATCCACCCAGATGTGTATTTAAGTAGCCACCTTATGTTAACCATTAATTAACAACCTCACATCTATCATGGATACAGTCAAACCCAATCCACGTCTACGAGCATAACATGGCAATATAAGCATAATGTAGAAGTAACTCCGAGGGTTTGATAATAAAAGGGTAATAGGTTCTACCTCATCATCTACTTCCCAAACCCACAAGTTAAGAGATCCTACTCATGCAATGTTTGAGGGTTGAAACTAATGCATAAAAACTGGGTAAAAGGAATATGATCAAAGTCTTACTTGCCTTGCTGACAATCCGCAAAACCTAGAGACTCGTAGTAGCACGCTTCACACTCTGGGAATTCTATCGCAAACAAACAATAGCATACATAAGCACTGAACTAAAAGCATGGATAAAACTCGAATACGAAGATCTAACTAGAAAGTTCAACTGAAGAACTCCGGTTTGCAAAAAGAATCAAATCAAACGGAGCACTCAAACTACGAAAGAAACAAGATCCGTTTACTAATCTGGACTAAAGTCAAATTTTACAGTACCAAAATCTTATTCAAGTTGGTTAAACAGAAAGAGGGCTTCGAGATGAAGATCTAGGCGCTTGTTTCACCTGATTTGGATAAACGAGCAAAAAGATAAACTAAAACGAAGATCAGGGCAGAAATCATGATTGAAAATAATCATGGAAAAACCCTGGAAAAAAATGAGACGAGCAGGCTAACGATCGAACGTTCGCTGTTTTCGGCTAACTGACGAACAACGTTCGTAAAACGAACCTACGGACGAATCTCTGCTATTTAACTAAACAAAAAAACAGAGCCGAAAAAAAACTAGATCTAGGGTTTCGAAAAAAACTGACGGTTTTCCCGAGAAAACCGAGTCGGCAGCGGTGACTACGTCGGCAACAGCGGGATCGGTGACGGCGGGCGGCGGCAGGGAACGGTGGCGGCAGTGCTAGGGCTTGCGGAGGCGCGGTGGCTGGGCTGGCGAGGCGAGGCCTTGGCCTTTAAAGGGCCGGCCGGGGCGAGGTGTGCGGGACGGACACGGCCCGTTAGGTCGGTTTACTTTTTTTTCTTAAATAATCCTCACGCGGAAAAACTAATAAAAGAAATACTAAACGGAGTCCAAAAATCCTGAAATAAATTTTCATGATCCTCTAATAATATTGCGGACAAAGTGAACATCTATTTGGGCCTCTAATGCAAATTTGAAAAACACATATTTTTCCTAATTCAAATAAAATAACAATAAAAGTCCAAATAAAATACTTATTGATTTTAATATTTTTCCTCCAATATTTCTTTATTTGGAGAAGTCATTTTATCCCCTCTCTTTTATTTTTCATATTAGAAATATTTGAAGAGAAAAATAATTAAAACCAAATGATCCTCTTTTCAAAATTTGAGAAAAACTCAAATATGATAATAACAAAATTCCCAACTCTCTCC
Source organism: Triticum aestivum (assembly GCF_018294505.1). Taxonomy (NCBI): domain Eukaryota; kingdom Viridiplantae; phylum Streptophyta; class Magnoliopsida; order Poales; family Poaceae; genus Triticum; species Triticum aestivum. The sequence goes on from NC_057806.1 coordinate 279,878,554, forward strand.
GTGGGTCCTTGAGTTGCTTAGAATTTCTAGGATCAACCAAAATGCAATAAAATATGCTATGCAATGATAACCTATGTATAACATTCGAAATTGAAAATTTGGGATGTTACAACAGTGGTGGATGAGCAGTCTACTTGTTTCTAGGGGAGGTGGGAGGGATAGATGCGGCCACAGAAGCAGATCCGCCGAGGTGGACGCCCCTGGCAGTGAATGGGCTCTGATATGCTGGTGGATGAACAGTCTAGGGTTTCGAGAGGGAGGGGTAGAAAGCCCGAGGAAGTACAGACGGCGTGATGTAAGATGCTCTGGTGCTGTGGAGTTAGTCATTTTTCTGGGAGGGGAGAGGAAATGGGGGTGTCGTGTGGTTGGGGGAACCGGAAGTTACCAAAGCATCCCCGACCTATTAGGTAAGTGAGGGTCGTGTTGTAACTGTTGTTATCCGTGCACCAAGGACAAAAGGGGAATTTTGCATGCTAAAGACTAGGTGGCGGAAATTTTAGAAGGAGGCGGGAGATTTTGCCGCGTGTAGGATCATTGGTATCGAATTGCAACTAATTTTGGACAGTGCTAGTGGGAAGGTCATGCGAGACTGTGTACACGGGGCACGTCAGCAGTTAATAACTGGTGTGAAGTCCATCCCAGAAAAAAAGATAATAACTCGGGATGATGCACCGATAACTTGGACGTTCACACAGGCGCGGCCAATCGTACGGGTGTACAGGCGCGTTCACAAAAAAGGAATCAAATGCTCAGCCTATGTATTTCTCGCGTAATTAGATAATTTAGTGCCATTGGTTATTTACTTTAAAGATAATGCATTGACGTGTTATTGTAGAGGCACACAAAAAGAAATGGATATTGTAGTCCCACAAAAGAAATGGATATTGTAGTCCCACAAAAGAAATGAATATTGTAGTCCGCTACTTAAAAGTGTTACCTCATATGATTACATAGCCTCCATTTCATAAATTGCGTACCGGTTGAATTCATATATGAATATTACATATATTACTTCATAATATAACCTTAAATCATCCAAGACTAATGAACATGAATGCAAGACTAACAGTGGTGCATGTACATGATAGCTACATTGGTTGTTTGAAGAAACATCACTATAACTTTGGCATGCACAATTGAAAAGGATTGTTTAGAAAAAAATGTGATATGTGAATGTCCAATCTTTATAGCATTGAATAAATATTGTATCTTTGGCCACGATACAAAGAACATATTGATTTATGTTCAAACGATGCATCCACGATCGCTAGATAGTGATACGTGAATGAATTGTGCAATCTCTCTCACATGCATACATATCTCATTTCTCCGTGGGCATCGGAATCACACACGCACTCCGTGTATTTCTCTCCCTTCGTCAAGGTTAGAATTCGTCTTTCTACCCCGTCCTACAAGTCTCTCACACAGAAACACACACACACTCTCTGTCGAACATGCCCACCCCTTTAATTCCGCCCACCCACCGCCACTAATGTCTCAAAGTATAATTATGTCTCTCTCACATATGCCTAAGGTTAACTTGAGTCCCGGAACCATATGAATACATACAATGGGATTCCAGCAGAGCACCTTTTGTTTTGAGATGTCTCTCTCTCTCTCTCACACACACACACACGCACGTTGTTTCTCTCTTCATTTTTTGCCGCACTTGCATGCACACCGCTTGTTTATCTCCGTGATGCTTTAAGTATGCCTCACACACATGCTATCTACCTATCCCTTAATATAGATATGTGTCACACAAACTCCTTCTCCCTATATCTAAGTGTCCTTGCCCCCCCCACACACCCACACCCACACACACTTCCTGACACCAAAGGAGTAGGGTGACACCTAGATCTTGATACTAGTCTATCTACTGGCTTCTCTCTCAAACACAAACACACACGCACACACACTACCCGACACCGAAGGAGTAGGGTGGCACCTCGATCTTGATAGTAATCTATCTACTGGCTTCTCTCTCAAACACACACATACACACACACTCGCTAGTTGTGCCTCTGTGCCTACCGCCCGCACACTCTCGATACGCCTTTCTCTCCCTCCCCCCTCCCCACCCCTGATACGTCTCCAATGTATCTATAATTTATGAAGTATTCATGTTGTTTTATTATCATTCTTGGATGTTTTACAGTCATTTTACAGCAACTTTATATCATTTTTTGGGACTAACCTATTGACCCAGTGCCCAATGCCAGTTGCTATTTTTTGCTTGTTTTTTACACATCGCAGGAAATCAATATCAAATGGAGTCCAAACATCGTGAAACTTTTTGGAGATTTTTTATGGACTAGAACACCCAGGATGGGCCGGAGAAGCACCTCGGGGGTGCCCCGAGGGGGGGTACAACCCACCAGGGCGCGCCTGGGGGCCCAGGCGCGCCCAGGTGGGTTATGCCCACCTCGGTGGCCTCCCGCACCCCCTCTTTACCCTATAAATTCCAAAATATTCCAAAAACCCTCAGGGTAACCCTAGATTAGAAGTTCCACTGCCGTAGGCCTCTGTAGCCACTGAAAACCAATCTAGACCCCGTTTCGGCACCCTGCCAGTGGGGGGAATCATCTCCGGTGGCCATCTTCATCATCCCGGCGGCCACCACGATGAGGAGGGAGTAGTCCACCCTCGGGGCTGAGGGTTTGTACCAGTAGCTATGTGTTTAATCTCTCTCTCACCCTCTCTCTCTCTCGTGTTCATGAGATGTCATGATCTTGATGTATCGTGGGCTTTGCTAATATAGTCAGATCATATGGTGTTTTCCCCTCTCTATCTCGTTGTGATGAATTGAGTTTTTCCCTTTGGGATTTCGTTGCTATCGGGTTGAAACCTTTTATGGATTTGAGAGCACTTGATATATGTCTTGCGTATGAATACTCCTGGTGACAATGGGGTATCATATTGGTTCACTTGATATGTGTTTTGGCACTCAACCCGAGGATTCCCGCGGTGACATTGGGGTAATCAACACATAGGGGTTGGTGCATGTTCTTGTCTTTGTTTCTTCGTTAGAAATCTTGGGGCACTCTTTGAAGTTCTTTGTGTTGGATTGAGTATTATGAATCTAAAATTATTTGGTGTTATTTTAGTACGAACTCTTGGATAGATCGATTGGAAAGAATAGCTTTGAGGTGGTTTTGTACCCTACAAATGATTTCTTCATATGTTCTCCGCTAGATAGGAACTTTGGAGTGATTCTTCGTTGCATGTTGAGGGACGGTTATATGATCCAATTATATTAGCATTATTGAGAGATTGCACTAGTGAAAGTATGGACCCTAGTCCTCATTTTCAAGCATTGCAATACCGTTTTTGTGCATGTTTACTATTTGCTTTTTATTTATTCAGATTATAAAAATATATTTCTACCATCCATATTACTCTTGTATCACCATCTCTTCGCCGAACTAGTGCACCTATACAAATTGCCATTGTATTAGGTGTGTTGGGGACACAAGAGATTTCTTGTATTTGGTTGCAGTGTTGTTTGAGAGAGACCATCTTCATCCTACGACTCCCACGATTGATAAACCTTAGGTCACCCACTTGAGGGAAAATTTCCACTATCCTACAAAACTCTGCGCTTGGAGGCCCAACACAAGTCTACAAGAACAAGTTGCGTAGTAGACATCAGCCCCCACCCCCAACAATGACATCAGAAGGGTGACAACTCAATCTTGATCTTAATCTGTCAATTGGTTTCTCTCTCAAACACACACACACACACAACACACACACACATACACACACGCGCGCATGCTAGTTGTGCCTCTATGCCTTGCTCACACACACTTGATACGTCTTTCTCTCCGTAGCCCCCTCGATATGTAGACTTCTCGCGCGCACAGCTGTAGTGACGTTGACGCTGAACCCAGCGTGCCTTGTTTTTACCGGCGTCATTTGATAGTTTTCACCATGTTTTCTGCTAATTAACAAGGCAACCTTTTCTTTGTTACTACTAGTGAATCTGAGATCAATCGGGGCAGACATAAAATATATCACTTCAACCCAATTATCACAGTAATTATTTTAAAAGAAACTAGCTAGATGCCCGTGCGTTGGAGGGAACATCAAGATGCATTTATATGAGTAGTTTATCTTGTGAGAGAAAAGGATTAACAAGGGAAGGCCTTATTTGCAAATGTGGAGAGGGGTGTGGGTATCTTTTTGCAAAATTGCCATAGTTTCCTTCCTATCCATTAGATATAAATCTGACGGCCTATATTGTAGGATGACAGGCACACCATCATCACCAACTCTGTTTTCTACTCCCTCCATCCCTAAACATTTATCTTTTTAGATATTTCAACAAGTGACTACATATGGAGCAAACTGAGTGAATCTAAACTCCAAAATATGTCTATGTACACATCCGTATGTGGTAGTCCATTTGAAATCTAAAAAAGACAAATATTTAGGAACAGAGGGAGTATAAGAGTAGACATAGAGATATATCTCCAGCATCGTCCACAACAAAAATGTGTTGGACTGGTTAGCGCTGGATGCTCGCAACACGATGAACTGACTTCGAATTCTGTGTTTAACTTTAGATTTTTATATTATATATTAGTTAATATATACTTCTTTCGCTATTGTACTGATAGTGCAACCCATAGAGTACTTAGAATACAAGATTAAGGATGGATTTGTTTCTTTTAAACTTTCTGTACGAAGCTGTAGCCACCCTGCATGTCATGTGCACACTGTACATGCAATTAAATTTTTATAGAGGAAGAATCATACACGCACTTAACTCAAATGGATTGGATGTGACTTTATTATTTCCAGCATAAGAGCATCTGCAATGGCAGCCGGCAAATTTCCTCCCGCTTCCTTTCGCGGTGGATGACATCCAATGCCAGCGGCATACATTTTCACAACTCTAACCAACCAGAGGAAATTCGTGCAAACACGGACATATTTCATATAAGCATGAAGGATTTCGTGTAAAAAAGCCAGATCTTCATATAAACATGATGGATTTCATTATATTCACTACAAAAAAAGACACTTCCATGATGATACATGTTTGTCACAGTAGGTCACGTTTTCTGTCATGCATGTACATCCATGACAAATTTATGACAGAATGAAGATAGTTGCTACCTCTTGAGCACTGTGTTGGTTTTCCCTTGAAGAGGAAAGGGTGATGCAGCAAAGTAGCGTAAGTATTTCCCTCAGTTTTTGAGAACCAAGGTATCAATCCAGTAGGAGGCCGCGCACGAGTCCCTCACACCTACACAAACAAATAAATCCTCGCAACCAACGTGATAAGGGGTTTTCAATCCCTACACGGTCACTTACGAGAGTGAGATCTGATAGATATGATAGGATAATATTTTTGGTATTTTTATGCTAAAGAGAAATAAAAGATGCAAAGTAAAATAAATGGCAAAGGAAATAACTAAGTATTGGAAGATTAATATGATGGAAGATAGACCCGGGGGCCATAGGTTTCTCTAGTGGCTTCTCTCAAAAGCATAAGTATTTACGGTGGGTGAACAAATTACTGTTGAGCAATTGACAAAATTGAGCATAGTTATGAGAATATCTAGGTATGATCATGTATATAGGCATCACGTCCGAGACAAGTAGACCGACTCCTACCTGCATCTACTACTATTACTCCACACATCGACCGCTATCCAGCATGCATCTAGAGTATTAAGTTCAAGAGAACAAAGTAACACTTTAAGCAAGATGACATGATGTAGAGGGATAAACTCATGCAATATGATATAAACCCCATCTTGTTATCCTCGATGGCAACAATACAATACGTGCCTTGCTTCCCCTACTGTCACTGGGAAAGGACACCGCAAAATCGAACCCAAAGCTAAGCACTTCTCCCATTGCAAGAAAGATCAATCTAGTATGCCAAACCAAACTGATAATTCGAAGAGACTTGCAAAGATAACCAATCATACATAAAAGAATTCAGAGAAGATTCAAATATTGTTCATAGATAAACTTGATCATAAACCCACAATTCATCGGTCTCAACAAACACACCGCAAAAGAAGATTACATCGAATAGATCTCCACAAGAGAGGGGCAGAACTTTGTATTGAGATCCAAAAAGAGAGAAGAAGCCATCTAACTAATAACTATGGACCCGTAGGTCTGAAGTAAACTACTCACACTTCATCGGGGGGGGGGGCTATGGTGTTGATGTAGAAGCCCTCTGTGATCGACACCCCCTCCGGCGGAGCTACGAAAAAGGCCCCAAGATAGGATCTCATGGATACAGAAAGTTACGACGGTGGAATTAGGGTTTTGGCTCTGTACCTGGTAGTTTGGGGGTACGTAGGTATATATAGGAGGAAGGAGTACGTCGGTGGAGCAACAGGGGGCCCACGAGGGTGGAGGGCGTGCTTGGGGAGGGGGGGGGGGTAGGCGCGCCCCCTACCTCGTGCCTTCCTCATTGATTGCTTGACGTAGGGTCCAAGTCCTCTGGATCATGTTCGTTCCGAAAATCATGTTCCCGAAGGTTTCATTCCGTTTGGACTCCGTTTGATATTCTTTTTCTACGAAACCCTAAAATAGGCAAAAAACAACAATTCTGGGCTGGACCTCCGGTTAATAGGTTAGTCCCAAAAATAATATAAAAGTGTATAATAAAGCCCAAGCCCAATAATGTCCAAAACAGAATATAATATAGCATGGAACAATAAAAAATTATAGATATGTTGGAGACGTATCAACAGTCATACTTGTGCTGTCGTAGAAATGTTCCATGACATTACCAAAATTATCATCACGGAAGTTTCCACTTCCATGAAGATAAATCGCACGTCATAGAAGTGCTTTTGTCAAGGGTGACCGACATGTGGCATCCACCATAACGGCTCGCCGTTAAGCTATCGGGTTCGGTTTTGGATCTGATAACCCGTTAATAGCTCGGACCAATGGTGATTTTCCACGTGTAAAATTCTCATTGGCCGGAGGAAACACGTGCCTGCTCCTCGGTGGGCCAGATGTCGCCCATCCATTGGAGGAGACATGCCTATGATACGTCGACACATGGCAGGGCCCAACTGAGGCCCATATAGGTTAAAAAGGCCGGCCCAGTCAAAGGCCCATAGTACTTACTTAGGTACTAGTGGGCCAGCCCAATAACGACCTGTTTAATAAAGGCCCACTTACGGCCCGAAGCCAGATCTGGCCCGTTAATTGTTCGCCTAATATTTGGGCCCAATTACAGCCGAGTGAATTTCGGCCTGTTAGAGGCCCGATGTAGACATGGGCCCATTTCAGCCCGGTGTGTCTTTCGGCCTGGGAATGGCCCGTGCTGCCCTTGGGCCATATATGGTCTGACGCGACATCCAGCCCACTAACGGCCCATGATAAAGGTGGCAACAGTTCAGCCCAACGTGACTTTGGGCCTGTTAAAGGCCTATCGTATAATTTGGCCCGTTGATGCATGTACTAAGCTTTCGGCCTCTTAAAGGCCCATGATATCAGTGGGCCAACTAAGGCCCAAGATATGTTTCGGCTTGGTAACGACCCGTCATATAACTAGGCCAAAAAGGCCCAGTCTACACTTCAGCCTTCTGAAGGCCCATCAACAACTAGTGAAAATTGAGGCCCAACATGCATTTCGGCCTTCTAAAGGCCCATGGTTTCTTCTAGGCCGTAAGAGGCCAGTAGAATATTCATCACCTGGGCCAATCTAAGCGCTGGGTCCACAAAAGGCCCAACTAAAATTTGGGCCGAATATAGGCCGGAGTAAGTTGTGGGCCTGGCGCAAAGTGTGAAGGCCCCAATGGCCATTCGGGCCCAAGAAATATGCAAGCCGGCCCAATTGTGGCCCACTAAAAACCAGGCCCATTAGAGGCAAATGTTTCGGCCCGGTCGACTACATCCGATTTTTTTCGGATAGTGAATGATGGCAGTAACTAGTAGGAATTAAGAACAAACCTACTCTATACAATAAAGAAATTATGACATAGTAACTTAGAATAAACCTACACTATACAATAAAGGATTTATGCTATATTACATCCAATGGGCATCGAAGTTCGCCACCAGTGATCATAAAGCGCAACGAAGAAGCAGATTACAAAAACTAGGCACCATTGCAGCGTAACAAAATAATACTGAACCGAGACCACTTCCAAGGCAGTTCAAGAAAGGTTAGCCTTGCGTGGGAACTGCTGCGCAAGCTGCTGAGCAATGCTGTGAGACCGTCCTAGCATGTCGGCCATAGCTTCCAGGTTTAGCTATTTAGCAATGAGGTTCTCATTGGTGTTCTCCGCAATCTTTCTTAGAGATAGGACTTCAAGTCGAAGTTGAGTTGCAGAATACCTTTCTGCTAGAACTTGGGTTTGAAGAAGTCGAACTGATTCAGACAGCAAATTCTGTGAGCTTGTCTGACTGCTAGTCTCAAGTAACTTGAACACTTCATCAAGACAAGACTTTGGCATTGTCTCGCTATCTTCAAGATGTTTTGCCTTCTTTGCTGCAATATATGCTGGGTTTGTCTCACAGCCTTCAGCAGACTTGTGCATGCCATCAGGCATATCACCCTGAAACAAGCAGAGAGATGACAGGTTTTCCACGTGTATAAACAAAGATGATAACTGTGCTGTTAATTCCATCCAATTTCAAATTAGAAAATAAAGAGTAAGTTCAAAATATCAATAGCATAATCTAGCATTATTCATAATGCGGGGAGCTTCACCACACTACTGGATTACCATGTCAACATAACAAGCATAGATGAAGGGCAAAGACAATCATTGTATCTATTTTGGTTAATGTGCATGGCATGTTGTTCATATCATCAGCCACATCAGTAAGATAAAACAGGAGATGACAAGGTGCAAATGTGGGCTGCCTCAGCACACACTGGATTATAGATCCACAAAAACAAGCATACATATAGGGAGTATTGAGCAATGTGCATGATATGAATAAGGAATTTGGTTTTACAAGTAAAACTTGGAACTTACGGTTCTTGTGAACATGCATTTTGATAGAAATAGGAAACTAAACAGCAGTAAATGATAGGGAGTATGAGAAAATTAAACAGCAGTTGAGGATAAAGGCTTTAGAAGGACTGACTTACATTAACAGTTAACACCAGCTTTATAATGCCCTTCTCCATGTCAAGGGAAGGATAACTCAAGAATTTTAGCACAGAATCTTCTTCATAAGCATTTCCTGTACTCTACATTTTGTAGAGAGTAATTATAGATATGATAATACTGGAAGGGATAGAGGATAATGAAGATAAGATGCATATTCATGCTACATAATCAACTACCAATCCCTAGAAGTACAAGCTTTATAGGACAAAATGTACTGACAAGACCAATGGGATACACTTCTGCACTGGCATTGCCTGTGTACTCCACTTTTTGGTAAGATTAAATATAGATCTGATATCTTTTAGTAAATGGTGGGAGAGGGAGATAAGATGCAGAATGCTACACAATGAACCAATCCCTCTTCCCATAATACAAGAGTGTTTTGGACACTGGTGTACTGTACAAAATGTTCTTATATTATGGGATGGAGGGAGTAGCTGTTAATGTAAGTATAGTGATAGACGACGTTCAGTCCTTACAAGAGGACTGCAGAGCTAAACCTCTTCAAAAGCATTGGGTTGATTCTAAATTTATGTAAGAGTCCTTACGAATCTTATAATGTCCACCAAATGGACGATAATGAGGCTAACATGTGAAGTGATGCTACATAATCAAACAACTAAGAAGGTAAGTATGGTCATACAGGGCAAGAGGTACTCACAAGAGCAATGCAATGTGCAGTATGGTTGCGAGATTTTTGTGGTCCCTTGAGAATGAATGTTCTTCTCCCAACAATTTTCATACAAGTGAGACGTTAAGGAAAATGCAGAAATGTATTTCAAATTGTGATGTGATATCATAGACAGTACCTTACGCTGCAGACGAGACCAATGTGTAACAAGATTATTCCAGTCACTGTCGGATAAATGTAGCACCGGAGACTTTACAAAAATTTCATTTAGAGGCTTGCCATCGAAGTGCGCTTGCCTAAGGTAGGAATGATACTTCATCAACGAGTGCTTGAAAAGCGCAACCAACCCTTGCTCGTCTTGACAATCCGGTTTGTTCCTCGCCTATTTAAAAGAATGAAATCTTGTCTCTTCTGTTAGCAGAAACATATGCAGTAATTACCATGAATAACATTAGTACATTACTTACGCGTAAGTTGTGGAGGAAGACTGGAAATTGTTCTGTGTTTGCGGTATAATCTTTCCATGAAGGAAAGATGCACACAAAGTTCCTAACAACAATATAAGCTTCGTCTTCTAAACTAGGAAGAAATGGAACATGGGTCCTATTTGTTGCAATTGGGGCTCTCTCTGGTTCAAAAAGGGATTTGGCAATTGGATTTGGTGTACTCTTTGCTGGAATGGGGGTTTTGCATCGTAGAGCTAGTGCTATGTCAACTCGCATCATCATACCGTTTTCTGTAGTTGGGGTCTGCTGAGTTGGGGCATCAAAAATGACCAGTGTAGTAGGGCTAGAGTCTGCTAGAGTTGGGGTGTTTTGTGGATCAGGTGATATTGCAACTACACCTAATGGGTTATTTTATTTATCAGGTGTCACTACCTTTTCCAAATACTTTGCTCGTGCTCCTCCGCGACCAGCAATCACCCTCTTCCTTTTGAACGTCTGATACACAAGAACAACATTTGAATGGATAAATATGGTATGATGACAGATGGAATATGTACTGAAAATGGATAGGCATGGCGTATTCACATACATGATGTGTAAACTAAGCTAATGGTAGTGCAACAAAGTAGAAGCAATGCAAAGCATCCGTTGCAAGATATGTGTGACCAATATAACCTTAGAAAGTTAGAGCAAGCACCTTGATGGGTGAATAAGATAAGGCATCTGCCTCTGACTCCTCCACTAGGGAGCTACATTGACTTAGGTCTCCCTCTAGCTCAAAATCACTGTCAGGATCATATTCTGAGCATGAATCTGTAGGTGGAGAGTGTTTGGATTGCATTGCATCCATACTTGATTTCAGTCCCTTAATGCCAAGTTTGACAACCATGGCATTGTTCTACTTTATTCTTTTCATGTGTGCAAGCTCATAATCATTATGAAGCTGTTCAGAATCTGAGATTCATGAAAACATAAAAATGAGTCAGATTATCTATGGAATGCATTGCAGATTCAACTCGGAGAGTGTCTCCCTATAAACCCCTGCATATGCAAAGTTCGCCCCCAACCGTGCTGACCAGACCACACACAGAAATACAAACCTCTTATGTCTCTATAACAGGCAGACACACATTTCAAAACTAAATTAGGAACATTAGAATCATATCAAATTCGTATTTGAACAAATAAACTAAGGAATTATCAGTGGCATAATGTTTAGCTTCAAGGGTGGAGTGCTGGTAGTGCGACACAAAGCAAGTAGGCATATTGTATTCCATGTAAAAGATTGTAGTCTATGTAAAATCTGGAAATGACACTTTCTTTCTATACATTGCGGTGCTCGTTGCCCACACATGATGGAAGAGATCACACAGAGAAATACTATTCAATCATGTCTACGGTTCCAGTATTTTGAAACAGGGTGGTCCACCCTAAAAGAATATTGACAACAAATATGACAAGGTAAGCATAGATGTAGTGAATCAATCATTTACTTGTGAGCTTACTAGGGCAGGTATGCAGAATTGTAACTGCAGTAAGAGACCGTCCAAAATCTGAATCAAGAAATTTGTCTAGCATTTATTGTTTGCAACTAATCGACGTGAATAATTGGATATCATATCGAATGAGTAAGAAAGACAAGTAAAATTGTCAAGAAACCTGGTCTGCAGTAGTAATCTGGGTCAATGTCACTACCGCCAACAATCCAAAATGACTAGTGTCTGTTCCTAGGGCCGGAATTTTGAAACCCTGTGAACTTTACAGGTACTAAATATTACTAAAATACATCTGAACCATTAAGTGTAGGTAGCACTCAGCACACAACAAACCCTAATGACAGTCCTGCCTAATGAGTAATGAATCAATTAGAAAATGGGTGATGACGAGTGGCTACTGAGTGTTGAGGACGTATCTCAGGATAAATCGGGTTGGCTTAGTGGGTGCTGCACTCTTGAGCCCTAAATGGACTAGGAAGGTAGGCAAGGCGCGCCCGGGCAACGGTGACGCTATTGGGCGAGCGGCTCATGGCCTCCTGTTAGTCCGACGTCTCCTCCTAGAGTCATGCCGTTCGGTAACGGCATGTCGCCGGTGAGGCAGGCAGCTAGGGGTGAGTAGATATCGGAAGCGCGCAGCAGAACAGAGGGGAATCGAGGCCTGGGCCGACCCAAAATCCCAGCGTGGGCAGCGGCCAACCATGGGCACCCCGTAAAGATACACACTCGAGCGGCGAACATGCATTTTCAAAACTAAATTAGGAACATTTAGCTGACCAATTAAACGACTCTATTTTAATAATATCATATTCGTATTTGAACAACTAAGCTTGTTTAGCTTGATGGGTGGAGCTGTGCTATTATGACACGTATATTGATCATAAAAGGGGGAAACCCTAAGCATTTTTTGAGCAAAATAGGGTTTCCCCTCTGATTTCTATTAAAGAAACCACCACAGAACCGACATGATCAATTAAACCCTAAGCATGATCAATTAAACCCTATTATGACTATGCCATGGCAGATTTAAAGCTGCAAACCGAGGAAATGCTATTTAGCATCCATTGTGTGCTTCCAACTAAGAACTAAATTCTAAGAGCTGAAAAGAAAGTACAATAACCAAGTTATGATCTATTTTCTGGTTGAGATCAAAAAGTTGTGGAGATATGAAGTACCACCTCTCTTGCGGTGCCGTGTAGGCATCGGGGGTGTGATGGCTATCGGTGGCGTTGAAGCAGATCTGCGATGGTAGACGGGTGCATCAGGGGATAAGTCCCGTTGCGGTGGAAGAGAAGGTCGTGTGAGCGGCCCCGACAAAGAGGACGACGGCGCCGATGAAGCGAGAGGACGCGATGCAAGGCTCTTGGTCCGTCGTCGTGGATGAGAAACGTCCATCTCTAGGAGTGGACGACTCGATCTTGGTAGGCGCTCCGACATGGTGGAGGACGGTGGCGATGGATGGGGTGGAGGACGTTGGCGATGGATGGGGTGGAGGACGGCGGCGATGGATGTGGTGGCAGACGGAGGAGGCTGGTGTGGGGATTGTGTTCTAGCACGGACGGTGTATGAATGGGAAAATGGAGGGAGAGGTACGGGGAACCATGTTTTTGGGACGCGCCTGTCTGAAATATGGGAAAGTTATGAACTTAGCCCCTGTTTAAAATTTGGGCGTCTCGTCGTTTGGGGATAGGACGGTAATCTCACATCTCGCCATTATTTTCCCAGAGCGATTTCGGGCGAGGAGAGGGTGTTTTGGCGCCCATGGTTGGTGCCCACAGTGTATGAACGGGGCTGACTGGTAGGGCGGTTGTGTCATGTCTGAGTGAAGTTACAAACCGACCCCTATTGATAATATTTGCCTACATTGTTTTGGTCGAGTCAAGTTTGTTTTGCCGCCCACCGTGTATGAATGGGGAAATGGAGGGAGAAACAGAGGTCCTTCAAACGAGCTTGTATCAAATGTGTTTTGCCGCCCATGTTTGGCACCCACCATGTCGGAATGGGCTCAGAGGCGGTCGTGTCACGTATAATTGAAGTTACTAACCTACCCCTATTGAAAGCAGTGGAAATCGGGCCGATGGATTGTCCGTGTAATGGGTAGACAATAATTTCCATCTCCCAAACACTTGGTTGCGAGCAACCGACGTGGGAGTGGACATTTTGCCGCTTCTTTCGAATTTTGGGACAATAAGCATCCACGTTTACCCTGGCAACTAAATTCGAATCCATTTTGTATTCCTATACGAATCTTTATAGATCATTCTATGTGTTTTTATATATCTTCAAAAGCACGACAAAGATGTATTCCACTGTCATATATGAATATGATTTACAAATGCCGATACTCAAATTCAGAAGCTAGAATCCAGTTTAAGGTGAATTTGAATATTTGGAACACTTTATGTCCAACTCAAATGTCACACACAGCATAATGTGTACTCCCATTTAGATATGTACACAAGCGATGTATCAAGATTCAAATACCGAGTCAATCAACCAAGAATGTACATAACTAACAGACATATAAACACTTATAGAGTATATGGATCAATAATATCAACTAACCTACATAAGCCAGGCCACTGTACTTTTTTTTGCTAGAACTACATCCTTTTTTAGCGAAGCTACTACAACATCTTGGCCCTTTCGATGCGTGCCACTTATGGTCCATCTATACTACTATTATTGTTGAATGCACATTCAGCCCGATTGGCATATTTGTAGGTCTGGCACAGCAATCAAAATGAAATATCTCCAAGTCTTATCAATTAATACAGACTTGTGCTCAAATAAAATTACAAACCAAAAAACAAAAAACAATTATTACATGATTTCTAAAACAAGTGGTTTGATTGATTACATGAACAAACAACAGAAAGGTTATTCAACGATGGAAAGAACATTTCACCTATGATTTACCAAGTGGGAATTTAATTTCCTTTTTTCCTTCAGGACCTTAACATTGCGGTTAGTGTCAGCTTGCTTCATTTTGAAATCCACTAAATATTTAATGGTTGTCTTGAGTACTGCTTGTGATTGTGCTGTTTTCTTCCTCAACATGTGAACTTCATCTCTAAGTGCAGAAGTAGAATCTCTTTCTATCACTAGTTTAGCCTCTAGAGCATCATCAGTTGGCAATTCATGATGCACGATTGGGCCGGTGCCACTGCTGTGGAATGATACAATGTCCATGGGGACCTCGCTCTTTGATCTTGGGCTAGCCTGTTTTGCCATTAAAGTTCTGATTGGATTCCAAAAATTTGAAGTTAGCAAAACATCTCAACTGGTAGTTATAACAGCAAACTAGTTAAACAAACAAGGAATTAAAGAGTTTCAATTGGATGCTGAAAAGTAGTTATTAACATCATTGTAACCGGTTGTTGCAGCAGCAAAGTAGTTAAACAAACAAGTTTTGCAAAAGGTACCTGTTGTGGCATTGGAGTTTGTCTTGGATCCTGAAAAGTTGAGTAGCCAATGACGTGAATAGAGCAACTGGTTGCAGCAGCAAAGAAGTTAAACAAACAAGTTTTGCAAAAGGAACCTGTTGTGGCATTGGAGTTTCTCTTGGATCCTGAAAAGTTGAGTAGTCAGTAACTTGATTAGAGCAACAAGTTACAGCAGCAAACCTGTTACACAAATATATTTTTGAAAATGTACATGTTGTGCAATTGGACTTCCCATTCGATCTTGATAACATGAAGTTGGTAGGATGATTACAACAACAAGTTACAACAGCAAACCGGGTAAACAAGGAAGTTTCTAAAAACATACCTATTGTGCCAACGGAGTTTCAGTTGGATCCATCAAACTTGAATGTTAGCAATCAATAAATAAAGTTTTGCACGAGCCATAAGAAACTAACACCAAACTAGTAAAACTAACCGTTTTTGGCAAAGTATTTAATTACACATGAACTAGTAAAACTAACAAGTTCTTGGAAACGTATTAAAGTAACAAGTCGGTACCATTTACCAGCAACACAGACATCTATAAATTTCTTTGATGTAAGCAAAATGATTCCAACACATATATAAGTTAAAAAGATGGTGTCCCTCATATAAACCTGACAGTTGTCTATCTATGAACATGCAAACATTACTAGTAACAGCAAACCATTTAAACAAATAGGGTATTAGAACGTAAATTACACGTGAATTCTGCTGCACCCTAGAAGTACATATGACCAGCTATATACGTGCTTAAGTAGCTATTTAAGTTCAGGAAAACAAGTAATTCTTAATAGTAAGTATCAAACACATAGATAGGCGCAGTCTATAATAGGATTAACAGGCTATGGCATTATGTAATCAGTAGCAAACTAAATTAAGCCAAGCAACATAATTGAACAATTTTTCAATAAGTGGCTAACTAAAATTCCGAGAAGCAGATAACTGAACTTACGCTAGCTCTTTGTACAGGCACACTGCAACTTCTTTTTCGCTTACAAGGTTCTACGAAGGAGTCCATGTCATCAATTGCTTGGATATGCAGTCCCAATACTTCTTTCTCCCCACATTGCATTGGTAAGTCGAATGGTTAATCTGGTAAGATGGTGCGTCCTTGATATGTTATATGAGGACGTGCAGTTTGAGTAGTTGTAGCCACACACATCACACTGGCTTTTACTGTATATTTCATGCGATTACATTTGGCATATCGAGATCTAAGTAATCTACAATATGATGAAAAGACTGGAATCCTTCACATTATTAGCGAACTCAGTTCATAGAAACAAGCAATTCAACCATTCTGTGGGTAAATCAAAAGCGCCGCTGGAATATTTTTCACTACCCCAATCATACACACAAAAGGGGCGACTGATATGTCTCCAACATATCTATAATTTTTGATTGTTCCATGCTATTATATTATCTGCTTTGGATGTTTAATGGGCTTTATTATACCTTTTTATATTATTTATGGGACTAACCTATTACCGTTGCAAATTGCTGTTTTTTGCCTATTTCAGTGTTTCACAGAAAAGGAATTTCAAACGGAATCCAAACGGAATGAAACCTTCGTGAGGGTCGTTTTTGGAACAAACGTGATCCAGGAGACTTGGAGTGGATGTCAAGGAAGCAGCGAGGCGGCCACGGGGTAGGGTAGCGCGCCCAGGGGGGCCATGCGCACCCCCACCCTCGTGGGCCCCTCGCAGCTCCACTGACCTACTTTTTTCGCCTATATATACTCTTATACCCTGAAACCTTCAGGGAGAGCCACGAAACAACTTTTCCACCACCGCAACCTTCTGTACCCGTGAGATCCCATCTTGGGGCCTTTCCCGGCGATCTGCCGAAGGGGGATTCGATCATGGAGGGCTTCTACATCAACACCATAGCCTCTCCGATGATGTGTGAGTAGTTTACCATAGACCTTCGGGTCCATAGTTATTAGCTAGACAACTTCTTCTCTCTCTTTGGATTTCAATACAAAGCTCTCCTCAATCTTCTTGGAGATCTATTCAATGTAACTCTTTTTGCAGTGTGTTTGTCAAGATCCGATGAATTGTTGGTTTATGAACTTGATTATCTATGAATATTATTTGATTCTTCTCTGAATTCTTATATGCATGATTTGATATCTTTACAAGTCTCTTCGAATTATAGGTTTAGTTTGGCCTACTAGATTGATCTTTCTTGCAATGGGCGAAGTGCTTAGCTTTGGGTTCAATCTTGCGGTGCTCGATCCCAGTGACATAAAGGGAAACGACACGTATTATATTGTTGCCATCAAGGATAAAAAGATGGGGTTTATATCATATTTCTTGAGTTTATCCCTCTACATCATGTCATCTTGCCTAATGCGTTACTCCGTTCTTATGAACTTAATACTCTAGATGCATGCTGGATAGCGGTCGATGTGTGGAGTAATAGTAGTAGATGCAGAATCGTTTCGGTCTACTTTTCACGGATGTAATGCATATATTCATGATCATTGCCTTAGATATCATCATAACTATGCGCTTTTCTATCAATTGCTCGGCAGTAATTTGTTCACCCACCATAATACATGCTATCTTGAGAGAAGCCACTTGTGAAACCTATGGCCCCCTGGGTCTACTTTACATCATATAAGTTTACAATCTACAATTCTAGTTTACTATCTATTTTGCAATCTTTATTTTCCAATCTATACCGCAAAAATACCAAAAATATTTATCTTATTATCTCTATCAGATCTCACTTTCGTAAGTGACCGTGAAGGGATTGACAACCCCTTTATCGTGTTGGTTGCGAGGTTCTTGTTTGTTTGTGCAGGTACTAGGGGACTTGCGTGTAGTCTCATACTGGATTGATACCTTGGTTCTCAAAAACTGATGGAAATACTTACGCTACTTTGCTTTCCTCTTCAAGGGAAAACCAACACATGCTCAAGAGGTAGCAACGATGCCACCATAGGGGCTAGTACGGGCGGCCGCCTCGGGTGGATGGAAAGTGTGCACCTAGTTTGAGTCGACCAGGTTGGCCCAAGCTAGTTTTGTTCGGCCCAACGCACAAGCAGGCAATGTAAAAAATGAAGAAAAATGTTTCAATTTGGATGGGCCAATAACGTAAGTGCAAGGCAGGCCCTATAGCAGGCTCGCAGCCCAATTCGTTCGTTCCAGCCTCCAGTCTTGTTCGCTCCTAACCTAGTCGCCGCTGGACAGAACGACACAGCACTGCCTCGCGCCCTCGTTGGAGGGTGGTCGCCCGGCTTCAATCAAACAAAAGGACAAGAAGATGAAGATCCAATCCTGGCTGTAGCCTGCGTGGGAGGCAGCAGCAGCAACACGAGCATGGCATCGAGCTTGCGCAAATGGACAGTCGCAGCTTGCAAGAGTAGCATGCGCAACGAGTAGGTACATCACATCCTTGATTATATCTAATTCAACTCTTCAATTTCTGGCCAATAGTTAAACCTGGCGGTGTTGTAAAACTGCTTGTATGTAGGGAATCTATGAGAAAATGAAACCAATTTCTGCTTATTTTATAACTTCGCCAATCAATACTGAACGGACTGAATCTGATGTATCTAACCGAGTTTCCGGTGCAAACATACAAGCTCATGTTGTACTTGAGCCTGAAGTGTCTAATGAACAGACTGCTAATGAAGGATTTGATGCAAACATTTCACATGCTCCTGGTGATGAACATATAGTGTCGAATGAGGGATCTAATGCAAGCATTCTGCAAGCTCCCATTGAAGGATTTAGTGTCTAATGATGATCTTCTATGTTGAGAGAGACATAAAGATTTGCAGGCATTGATGACAAGCAAATTATACTACATTTTCATGGCTTCAGGAAACATCGAGGCCATCTACCAGAAAGTCCCCATATCATGACAACGTAGCATAAATACTTTTCTAATCTATTGTTTGAAACTATTGGCATACTTGTGCAGGATAGATATATTGATATGCAGTTTGCGCACTGGTTATAGGTGCAATTACACTTCGATATTTTCAGCCAGAGAACGACCAATTCAAGCAGGTACAGACCATGTTAGTAGTCCTTGTACACCATGTTGCATTTTGTGTTTTTTGGTACTTGCATCATTTAGTGTTTTATAATCTGAACTACTTTGGATCATTAGCTGGTTTTCAAAGTGCATGTAGCTTCACATTTCTCAAGTTATGTTGATTTCCAGAGTGCAAGTGCCTTTGTATTTTTAAGTTTAATGTTCTCCCTAGGTAACTTGAATTCGTGGATCCACCACTGCACACAAATCATACACGCATGCTAGTACAAATTAGATGAAATGCAGAGACTTATGCTAGCTCGTTGTACAAGCTCACTGCAGCTCTGCTCGCGCTTGGGATGTTCCATGTACAAGTCCATGTTACCACTTGCTTGGATGTGCAGGCCTTGTGCGCCTTGCATCCCCCTCTGCATTTTTGACACGGTGAATGGTTGATCAAATAATAGGAATCGACCTTGTTGTTGTACCGGAGGACATATACTTACAAGGTTATACGGGTGTGCAGGATGTGTACCAGATCCCGTGGCGCCGTCATGCTTCGCTAAAAAATGGTTTTTCTTGTTCCAGATGATATCTCCAGAAGAAATAAGAGTTAAAGTCAGAGTTTCATAGGCGTGTAAGCTAAGAGAGCAGTGAAAGGATATGCAAACATCGTCGGAACAGTGCACGAGGGAGTGATGTGTGGATACCTAGTTCGGGCCGGCGTGGCATGCTCGCCTTCCTAGAGTGCGGGTCACTTCAGAGCCGTTGAGGGTGATGCGCTGGCGTTGGTTGGCCGCGCATGGATGTAGATCTTGTGTGGCAGCGGAGCACTATGATGCGGTGGACGAGACTGTTGGTGAAGCCCCAACGGCCTCGGGGGCGGAGGTGCGATGATGTGCTCGGTGAAGTAGCCACGGTTAGGCGGGAGACGGCCTCGGTGAAGCGCACCTGATGCAGTGGAAGTCGGTGTCTATGAGGCATGTCGGATGCGGTGGCCGACGTTGTCGGTGGACCACCCGGTGCGGTGGACAAGGGCGTAGATGAGGTAGCTCCGGTGTGGTGGTGAAGCGCGACCGTCGTCGTCGTCGTTGCCTAGCACAGAGGTGGGGAAAGAGACGAGACGAGGGGCGATTCGAACTTTGCTTGGGTTGGCGGCGAATTGGGGATTTGAGCAATCTAGGCGCGGAAGGGGACGGTGGAGAAGGAAGATTTTGCAGGGCTGGAATTGGGGCCGCCAGATATTTGAATACGAAACATGGAAGCGCGAACTTATTTTGTCGTCATCCTTTTTTGGGGGGGGGAGGGGGTAGTCTATAGAGGGGGGATGGGTGGCTGGGTGCTAAGCGTCCGTACAACACACGCGACCACAACGACACGACCCTGGTTTGCCTGGTGCGCCTACATTTGAGAGGAGATTTGAGAATGCAAACGAATCTTCTTTCATTTGCAAACGAATTTGTATGTATTACCATGCCCGTGTTTTCCTTGCAAATAATTAATCATTCAAAACAAGACACTATAAATTAGTTAATGAGGAGTTATTTTAAAAAAAAGAAACAGTATGCATGGTATCCATGCTAACGTGGATTAGAGTGTGTGTCACATAATTAGTTATTTGAATTAGAGTGTGTGTGTGTCACATAGCGATCTCCAATTCTAAAGTGGATTTCACATTTCACTGTATCCATGCTACTTTTTCTGTTTTTCAATATAAATTCATATGTATATGATGAACACTATGGTAGTGAGAAAACGTTTGGATGGATTCAAACATATGACCTACAAAAATAGCACAACAATCGAGTCAATGTCAACTTTTCCAAACCTAGTATGGCACGAATTTGAAATAATTACCCATATGCATGGTCCTCAGTTCAAATCTTACAATGTACACCGAATTGAAATATCGATATTAAGTCTAGTACTATCTACATTCAAATGTTTTTTTAGCCCCCCCCCTCGGCATACACGCTACATACTTCCTATACCAGTCAATCTTCCTCTCCTAACCACCTTAGGAAGCTATCGGTTTCCGACACACGTTCATTCTTTCTCTCCATGTTTCAATCTCTAACTCTCTCAACTATACAACCCCCCTTTTTCCACTCTGTTACCAAATGTATTTAACTCACACACCCGCCATTGCACCCCATGCCGAGCTCTCTCTCTCTCCCACCCTCTCTCGGTAGATACATGCATTGCCTATATATCCCCCAACCTCTTGTGTGCACGCACGCACGTTGTCTATCTAGGTCACTCCCTCGAGACCGTCTCACTCTTTCTTTCGCACGGCGGGCCACACTCGCTCAATCTCGCTCTCTTTATCCGAGTCTCGATTAACCTTGTTTTCTTTCACACACAAATGATATATCTCCCTATTCGGGCCTCGATTGACACACTTTATACTCTCTCACATAGATTGTCTATCTAGGCCAGTCCATCCAAGCTGCCCCCACTCTTTCGACCTCATGGCGGGCCACGCTCGCTCAATCTCTCCCTCCCTCCCTCCCTCTATCTGTCTCTCTTTGTATGTCTCGATTGATCTAACTCTTTCTCGGACACAAACGATATATCTCAATGTTTGAGCCTAATTCGACATATTCATATTGTATACTCTCTCACGCACATTGTCTGTCTAGGTGACTCTCTCCAACCCGTATCACTCTTTCGATCGCATGATGACCTACACTCGCTCAATCTCTCTCCCTTTATATATGTAATCGATTGACCTTTCTTCCTCCCACGCACAAAATATATCTACATGTCTGTGACTGGATCATCTCTTAAGCTCTATCTTACAGCCCTCACCCTTCCCAAAAGCTCAATCGGACAATATCTCTCTAGAGCATATATATCTTTTCAATGTATGTCGGACCACACTCACTTTGTCTCTCTATCTATATGTCTCTCGATTGACCTTGCTTTCTCATGCCGTATCTTCCACATATTGAAGCTACCTCTCCATCCCTCGCAAAGCTGAAGCTATTTACATTGCGAGCGGGACTCCAACCTTGGATTAATTTGTGTAGGCATTTATTCCAGTGGAAGATTATATTTTCGTAGCATTCGGCCCACAACTACTCCAAACACCATTGCAACCCCGCACCTCCCCCAATTGATTTCCCTCCGGCTCGGTCATCGCTCTCTCGCACGTCCTTTCTTGCCTTCAACCTCGCACCATGGTATTATTGCAAAAACTCTGATTATTACAAATAAGCTACAAAACTACACGCTGATAGTCCACTTGGAATGGAACAAATTTCGACCCACAAATTAAAGTGCCACAAAATACACACCAAGGGGCCCACCTATCATGAAACAAATTTGGACCCATATACAAATTAAAAAATAAAGGACGAGGATCGAACATGCGACCAGGGCCTTCAAGCCGCATGTCAATAGGCAACATACATAGAACAACAATGTTTGTTGTACCCCCTTTGTTCATATAATGTTTTTATATTACCACAGCCTATTTAATGGATAACATGTAATATTATTTTTAGTACATTAGTGGGACCGGCTCGTTAGCACGTACTATTCGCCTTCACTTACTGGTGGGTTCCATGTGTGCTCTCTCTCCTCCCCTTCTGCGTTTAGACGCACGGGCAAACACGAAGAACTCACGGGCGATGTTGCCGTTGACCATATCTGGACGCGTTCACAAGTTGCGGCACCAGTTTCATGTACTAGTAGTACTAGTCAATGTGTACGTGCAATGCACGTTAATCTGGAAGTACAATAAGTGCATGTGAATATTAAGTAGGATATTATTTGCGTGTTATTATGTTATTAGCACTATTTTTGGCATGAAATTAACTGCACGCTAAACGTGTTGAGCGCTTGACATTGAAGCAGTCTAGGTCATTGGATGAGAAGGAATACATGTGGCTTGATGACGTTTTATATTTAATTTGATACGGCTCTAGCATAACATTCAATTGATCAAACCATAGATTTCATTCAGTTTGACTCCGACTTTACATTCATACGACGATCGATCTAAAATAAACGGGAATGATAAACGTTCGGATTTTAAGCATGGCAAGCTGAACGTTTTTCATGGCAAATTTAGATTACATGACGGCGGCTGGGGCGTCTTGCGGTGGGAAGGGGCTCCTCTGCTGTGCTCTGTGTGTCGTCGGGCCACTGACCGACGGCGATGGCGACGGTGGCGTCTTGCGTCGTTGTTGGCGTACTCCTAGACGTTGGCCCTAGCTTCAAGGAAGGCCACAATGTTCTGGACTTCGGTCTCCAGGAGCGAGTCAAATGGCAGGAGGAGGCGACTGGCGCTGGTGCAAGCAAGCGGTCGACGACGGCCATCCATGCCGCTTAGGGGGGCACTAGCACCCGCGCGAGGACAGGCGTGGCGGAGACATTCGTCTGCACGGGCATGGGCGTGCGCGTTAGTGCACGTGCAGGCGCATGCGCTAGCAGGTGCACGGGCACGTGAAAGTCGGCAGGGACCTCGTGGAATCCCGTGGCATCAAGCTCAGCGACAATGTGCGGCTCCCAGTCCATCAATGCCACGGGGATGGGCGCTGGCGCAGTCGGGGCAACGGAAGCCGAAACGGGAGCGGAGATAGGCGTGGCGTCTTCCCACAAGGCCGGTTCAAGCTCGTCCCAAAGCGCCTTATGTTCTTGAGGCTCCGGCTAGGTGTCTTCCTCAGGAAAATGGAAGACTAAGGGCAGACCATCGTGATGCGGCATGGCGTACGTTTAGGTCAGGCTAGTTGGAGGTAGACGACAGGAGAATCGGAGAAGAAGGGAGAAGATTGTAGCGATACGGGTAGTGTGGGGTTGATTTTAAACTGCGGTGCCAGCGACATTAAAAGTGGGAGAAGTTGGGACGAAGGTGGGCGACGGAGCCTGGTCAAAGGGCTCACCTCCCGGTGAGCCTGCGCAGCGGTCTGCTCGCACGCCTCCCTGTTAGCCGGCGCAGCGGTCTGCTCGCACGCCTCCTGTTGACTCACACGCTTGCTCGGACGGCACCTGCCGATGAGAAGCGGGACTCGTGGTGGCACGGAAACGCCCACGGTTTAAATAGTGAAAGCGTTCGCCTTGACGTGACAGGTCTTTATTCCAAAATACCTTGGCTCTTCATTTGTGCAACTTCTCATAAGCAGCTTGTCTCAAATTGAAGAAAAAAAATTACAAAGGAATATGTGTGCCATATCACGTGGCCATGCTCAGTTTCATGAATTTCTGGTCACTTTTGGATTTTCTGAAATTTAAAATCCAGGATTCGAAACAATATCATAACCTGCATCATGCAATAAATTTTCAAGTGATACATCTGTCTGTTGTATTTCTTAAGAAAGGATTTGGTCAAACATTTTGCTTAGTTATACTTCAGACAAGTTATATATGCAGAGTAAAAGGATAATCTGTCCATACCAGTGCATTGCCTGATATATTAACTCTTTTTAGGGGTCCCTGATATATTAACTCAAGTACTAGGCACGAACAAACGGGCTCAATTCTATGCTCATCCTAGTGTAGTAGTAGTAGTAGTAGTAGTAGTAGTAGTAGTAGTAGTAGTAGTAGTAGTAGTAGTAGTAGTAGTACTAGGCAATGCAGTTGACAGGTGACCTTGGGGAGCGGCGACCAAGGGAATTGAACCGTGCTCGGTGCGGTAGGTAATGTTTTGTAGTTACTAAATCATCCCTCCATTGTTCATCGGTAGTCATTATGAACTGGGGACATGAGGGGAATTTCCTAGGGCTAGAATTCTGGCCGCCAGATATTTCGACTCAAAATGCGGAAGCTCGACTGGTTGGGTTTGGCTAATGTGCGTACCACGCACGCCACCAGAAGGACACGAGCCCGGTTTTTTTGAGGATCAACACGAGCCAAGGTCTAGCTGGTACGCCGTTGGGTACCATTCGAGAATACGAAAGGAATCTTTTAAATTGCTGAACAAATCTATGTGTATTACAATGCCCGTATTTTCCTTGCAAATAGTAATCTCGATGTGGTGATTGATTTATGACGACTTCTTGAATTAGAGTGAGTTTGTGATATAGTGATCTCAATGTGGATTTCACATTTCATGGTATCCCTAGTAAGTTTTTCATTACAAATTCAAATTTAAAAGATGAACAATATGGTGGTGAGAAAACTTTGTATGTATCAAGCATATGACCACACACACACACGAACACAACAACAATCCAATAAGTATAGTGCATCTATTTTTTCAAACCATGCATGTTTGACACGAATTCAAAAATAATCCTTCTGTTCCTAAATATTAGTCTTTTAGAGATTTCAACAAGTGACAGCATACAGAGCAAAATGAGTGAATCTACACTCTGAAATATGTCTATGGGGTTGTTTGGTTCTAGGTCTAGCATTGCCACACTTAGCCACACATTTTTGCCAAACTTGCCTAAGGTTAGTTCATCAAAATGAGAGCCACAAGGTTGCAAGCCTAAGGGAATCTTGCCACACTTTTCATGTGTATGCCATGTGGGGCCCAAGTGTGGCTTGCCTAAGGTGTGGTGTCGGTGTCAAAACCGGCGGGTCTCGGGTAGGGGGTCCCGAACTATGCGTCTAAGGCGGATGGTAATAGGAGGCAGGGGACACAATGTTTTACCCAGGTTCGGGCCCTCTTGATGGAGGTAAAACCCTACATCCTGCTTGATTATTCTTGATAATATGAGTAGTACAAGAGTTGATCTACCACGAGATCGGAGAGGCTAAACCCTAGAAGCTAGCGTATGGTATGATTGTATGTTGTCCTACGGACTAAAACCCTCCGGTTTATATAGACACCGGAGGAGGCTAGGGTTACACAAGGTCGGTTACAAAGGAGGAGATATGCATATCTGTATTGCCTGGCTTGCCTTCCATGCCAAGTAGAGTCCCATCCGGACACGGGACGAAGTCTTCAATCTCGTATCTTCATAGTCCAACAGTCCGGCCAAAGGATATAGTATGCCTGTCCAGAGACCCCCTAATCCAGGACTCCCTCAGTAGCCCCTGAACCAGGATTCAATGAAGATGAGTCCGGCGCGCAGTGTTGTCTTCGGCATTGCAAGGTGGGTTCCTCCTCCGAATGCACCACGGAAGAGTTTGAATACAAGGATAGTGTCCGACCCTGCAAAATAAGTTCCACATACCACCGTAGAGAGAATAATATTTCCACAAATCTAATTTGCTGACACGTTTTGGCAGCATGACACCACGCCATGGCCCGGTAATTATTTGAACCATTTTTCTTTAACCAGCCCCGCACATAACGCGAGGCGGTTTCTTGACACATCTTGTCAAAGCAGAGATTGTGTTCCCCTTATCACGGGATTCTCATTAATACAAAAGTGGGTAACCCAACCGTGCATGTTGGTATGACTCCTAGATCTTGGGTAAGTCTCGAACGGCCATGAGGAGGACGCCTGATATTCATCCCCTTTATAAAGGGACATGGCTTTTTCTTTTTTCCCTCCTGCGCTCAATCGAATCCTTCCCCTGCCTCGAGTTCTAACACCCAAAGCCCAGGTCAGGTGCTTCGGACCTTCAATTATGTCCGGATCCAGCTTTCAAGGCCGGTGGATGCCTTCCTCCATCACGGAGGAGGACATCAAGAAGTTGAGGGAGGCCAGATATCTGACCGCCGAAATTTCGCATAGACTGCCCGTCTGAGGGCAGGTCGTCCCTACTCCCGAACCCAACGAGAGCGTTGTGTTCGTCTCCCACTTCCTCCGAGGACTAGGCCTCGCTCTGGATCCCTTTGTTAGGGGTCTTATGTTCTATTACGGGCTGGATTTTCATGATCTGGCCCCGGATTCCCTTCTTCACATCTCGTCATTATTGTTGTCTGTGAGACCTTCCTCCGCATTACCCCTCACTTCGGCATGTGGCTCAAGACCTTCGATGTGAGGCCAAAGATGGTCAAGGGGCATTACGCAGCATGCGGTGGTGCTCTAATAAGCAAAATTGCTAACGCTTCATGGCCAAAGGGTTCCTTTCCAGAGGTGTCCGGATTGTGGCAAAGGGAGTGGTTTTACGTCACGGCTCCCCGAAGTGCCAAGTGGGTAGCTGCCCCCACCTTTCGCTCGGGCCCTCCACCACAACTGATGTCATGGATCAGCAGGGGGCTGAGCTGGGGTCCAGCCAAGGACGTGCCAATACTGTAGAGCCGTATCCGAGATCTCTTCGAGGGAGATTTCAGTCTGGTTATGGTGATGCAAGTTATGCTGGTTCGTCGAGTCCAGCCTTACAAACGCCGGCCCCTCCGCATGTGGGAATTCAACCCGGAAGGACCGCGCACTATTCAGAATTTCCTTGGCATGACGCACGAGGAGATGTACAAATCGTTCTTTGGACCCCAAATAGAGTGTCCGGACACTACCGAGGACGTGGGCCTGAGCTGCAACCACCCCGCTGCCCAAGTAAGTAATCCCATGGCCGAACACACTGTCCTTTTATTTATCATGACATCATTCTGAAGAATCGCTCTTTGACCAGGACTGGATAACAAAGGCGAAGATGATCCGGTGTTTGGCCCCCCTTCCTGAAGGCTTGGACAATCCGGTGCTGGAAAAGATGCTCGAGCCAACACCTTGTCTAGTGCCCTCAAAGGAAGATGAAGGGAATAAAGAGGTTAGCGCCTCCGCGAAGGAGGTTAGCCAGGGAGGAGGGACTGAAACTTCCTCTCCCCAGGGAAGGAAGAGGACCGCCTCCGAGGACCCGGAGACAATGGTCTCCAAACGGGGGAAGAAATCTTCGCCGGAGGGTCCTGCCTCGGGGGCTACCCTGGCCGCACTATGCCCTCAAGGGGATCAGCCCTCCACCGAGCTGTAAGTAAAAGGGGTACTTAATAATGAAAATATCCCGCTTTACTTCTGAGGAAAATAACCGAATCATTTATCTTGCAGTTCGGATCTTAGCCCTTCTCAGCAGAGCTCGTCTTCAGGGGATCTTCTTCTAGAGATGATTGAGAGCGAAACGCCTCCCCCTGCTACACCGCCTTACGAGGCAGGCGACTCCGAGGTGTCGTCGCGGAGGGTTTCTCTTGATCCGGGAAGGCCAGAAGGTAATCCTATGGCCACCCGAAGTCCTCAGTATCCGGCTCTTGAAGAGAGCAATCAAAGGAGTCCGGCACCATCTGGTGTGCAGTCAGACATACTGAGGGATCTGCTAGAGCGAGCGACTATCTCAGAAGAGCACCGTACGTTGATGGGTATGGTGATTGAAAGGATTTCGTCCGCCGAAAGCGGGTTGCATCAAGCCTTTATGTGTCTACTGACGGGTTTTGAGGTACGTGAAATGATGTACATTTTTGATAGTACCGCACATTTTTAGATGTGCCCTGTGTAGATAGTAGCCCCTCAGACTCTGGTTGTCGTCGAAAATGGCGGCAAACAGAGGATCATAGTCCCAGGTAATAACCAGATCGCCTGTATGCACAGGTGGTTGAAGCTCCGGTGGCCAGCCGGACTAATGGGTTTGCCAAACTAAAGCGGCAGCTAGATGCGGAAGATGCCGACATCGTGCTTGTCAACAAGCGGCTTGACGAGGCACTATGTAGGTGATTTTTCTGGTGATTGTCATGTAATAAGAGCAGCATGATGCCAGTATCTTTAATATGTTGTGACTGCAGATGGAGCTGCTACCGTGGAGACCCTTCGGGCGGAGCTTGCCCGAGCCAAGGAGCAAGCAAGGAGTAGTAATGCGGCCGCTTTAAAGGCGGCTGGAGAGTTAAGGGCCGAACAGGCCGCGCATTGCGAGAGCAAGGAAAAAATAGCCAAGATGGCCGTGGAGTTAAAAGATGCTGCTGACCATTACCGGCTTCTTGAAGAGGAAAACCGGGCGAAGGCGACGGACCTGGAGAAGGCCCGGGTGGCTGCCAAGGAAGCCAGCTCCAAAATTAGAGCGACGAAGGAGGAGCTGAATCAAGCTGCAGATATCATGTCTGGGAAGCCCTTCTTATTGCGGACTAAGTTCGGAGATCCGAAGTATGCTCCTCTGGACCGGCTATGCAGTTCTGCGGACGCGTACATGGATTTGGCTGCAAGTGCTACTGATGCAGCCGAGTACTTCAAGGATCAGAAAGGTCCCAAAGTGGAAAAGTTGTTCTGGTCACAGTTTCACGCTCCAGTTCATCCTCTGCTGCTGAATGAGCGATTGACCGGTTGGGCCGAGCTCCATAGGTTGTCCAAACTTGCCATGAGGTCCGTTGTGGATCACCTGTGGCCGGGAGGGCCAAGGCCGAGTAGCTACTTTAGCTTAGTGCAACAATTCCTTGAAGCTGTGCCACGCATCGATGCTATAAAGAGATCAGCGTGCATAGAAGGTGCGCGGATGGCCCTTGCCCGTGTCAAAACATACTGGGCGGAGATGGAGGCCACCACTATTGCGGCACAGGGTTCGACCATAGGCCGAGTGGCTACCGAGCACTACTTTGAAGAAGTCCTTGAAGGCGCTCGTTCGATAGAGGCTCAGTGCTCGAAGAATATTATTTTCCAGTGACATGTATTCCCATTGTAAAAACAATGTTTTATTGAATTTATCAAGGCTATATTTATACTTTTGCCCGAAAGTGCTATGATGCCTCCTGTGCGGCCATTTATGTATATATGTATATAACCTGAAAGATGGCAGTCATCGGCTTCAGCCCCCACGCATATAATGCGGGGGTGTTCACAGAAGATGCATGTTCACACTTGATCCAACGTCTTGGTCCATTAAGGAGGTGATAGCGCAGCGAACTAGGCAACCAGACTATAATGCCTTAACACTCTCACTTAGCCAGAGGAGTTTGACAGTGGGGCCACTATATAGCCCCTGGCGGCTCCGCGCTCATCCGGATTCGGGGTGCGTACATGCCTGGCCAGGAAACGGCCCTTCATTAAGGCGTAGGAATCCCGAAGATTCCGCTAGATCATCAAGTGGTTGACCAGTCTCACGCTATATCATGACAGTCATTTTTCAGCTTTCTCTACTGAGGTCATTGTTGAGGAAATCATTAACTGGTAGCTGCTCGGTTGGCTGGTGAGTAGGGAATTAATTCGCTGATCGGCAAGTTAATCGGTGAATTTATCAATTAATTGGACGATTAATTAGTTTATCGGCTAGTCAGTGACCCTATGAGTAGGGATTAGTCGGCAAGTTAACTGGTTAATCGGACGAATTCTTGAACAAGGACTGAGGTGCTCGTCTGGATGAACCAGGGCACAATCGCAGTAGTTCTCCTGGTGCCGCTTTAGCCGATAGAGTGGAACGTAAAGCAGCAAAACACAGGAGCCGAGCAAACCCAACATTTGACCAAAGACATGATTCAGAGCTGATGCATATAAGGCCAAACTCACGACGCCGAACACTCCCTAAGGTATTCGGTCTTTATGATGTAAACCGGGCCTAAACAGTGCCCTTTGTAATAAGCCCCTGGTGTCCAGGTATGTGCAATATTCTAACATGGCCACATGCCAATACGTTAGCATCCTTCTCAATTGTACTGAGAATCCAAGGGCTGTGTATCAACAATGGACAGTAAAAAAGGTTTACGCAGGGTCTTAATCTAAAAAGAATCCTTGGAACGGGTCCCTGCTGCACCTCTGCGCCTATGTCTCCGTTGTGCCGTATTCTGGACGGGTGTAGCACGATGGTCATCTGAAAAAGAAGGAACTTAATTGAAAAGTTGTCGTGCAAAAGGTAGGTAATACTAAATAAACCATGTACAGTTCGAAATGAGTAAAGTTGAGCCTAATTTTCACTTGTTTGCACGCGTTGAGCCCCTTGTATTGTAGTAGGGGTATGGCCATCAAACCTGTATTAATTACATATAGCTGCGTCGGACTCGTCCAACCGTGTCCGTGGTCTTAATGACCTGTCAGATGCTTTAGTTGGTGAGGCCATTTAGTGTGCGGCTGCCAAGGCAGCCGCACGGTCTTCCGCGTGCAAGGAGCGCTCAATATTTCCATTTACTGTAATGATGCCACGTGGATCGGGCATCTTAAGCATGAGAGAAGCGTAATGTGGTATTGCGTTAAAGCGAGCAAATGCTTCGCGTCCGAGTAGTGCTTGATAGCCACTTTGGAACGGAGCGATGTGGAACATTAAATTTTCACTGTGGAAGTTACCGGGAAAGCTGAATATAACCTCTAGTAGCAGGGAGCCCGTGCAATGGGCCTCTGGGCCTGGCGTTACTCCTTTAAAGGTAGTATTGCTACGGCTAATTTTTGTTAGGTCTATCCCCATTTTGCAGACTGTGTCCTGATATATCAGGTTTAAACTGCTGCCGCCATCCATCAGGACTCGTGTGAAGTGGTATCCGTCAATTGTTGGGTCTAATACCAAGGCAGCCCATCCAGCACGCCAGATACTTGCCGAGTAATCCCGATGGTCAAAGGTGATCGGTTGGGACGACCAGTGGCAGAACTCCGCGGTGATAGGCCCTGGGGCATGTGTCTCTAGGAGTGCTGCTTTGTTTCTCCCCTTTGTCACGTGTAACACATTTACTGTTTTGACTTCTGGTGGAAATTTCTTCTGTTCCCCAGTGTTTTGCTTGTGAGGCTCGTCCTCGTCTTCGCTTGGTGTATCCTACCCCTTATGTTCGGCGTTGAGCTTGCCGGACTGCTTGAAGACCCAACATTCTCTATGGGTATGATTTGCAGGTTTATCTGGGGTGCTATGGATCTGACATATTTGGTCCAGAATCTTGTTTAGGCTGGACAGTTCGTCTCTGTTGCCTTTGGAGGGCAGCTTTTGCTGACCTGGCCGAGAGCTTCTGAATCTGGCATTTACGCCGTGCTCTTCGGGCTATCTTCTTTATTCCGGTGCTTGTTTTTGCTGCGTCGTGATTTTCCATTTCCATCCCTGACTTCGGATGTACTTGGGTCGCTGGTGCTGCATCGGGCTAACCAGCTGTCCTCGCCCGCGCAAAAGCGGCTCATGAGGCTTGTTAATGCTGCCAATGTTCTCGGCTTTTCTTGGCCGAGGTGGCTGGCAAGACATTCGTCTCGAACGCTGTTCTTGAAAGCTGCTAAGGCTTCGGCGTCCGGGCAGTCGACTATTTGGTTCTTTTTAGTGAGGAACCTGTTCCAAAGCTTTTGGGCTGACTCTCTGGGCTGTTGAGTTATATGACTTAAATCGTCTGCATCCGGTGGTCGGACATAGGTCCCTTGAAAATTTGCCTGAAAGGCGTCTTCGAGCTCTTCCCAGCTTCCAATGGAGTTTTCGGGGAGGCTTTTAAGCCAGTGCCGAGCTGGCCCTTTGAGCTTGAGGGGTAAGTACTTGATGGCGTGGAGATCATCTCCTCGAGCCATATGGATATGGAGGATGTAGTCCTCAATCCAGACCCCAGGGTCTGTCGTTCCGTCGTACGCCTCTATGTTTACGGGTTTGAATCCCTCTAGAAATTCATGGTCCAGCACCTCATCGGTGAAACATAGGGGGTGTGCGACAACCCTGTATTTGGGTATACCGTGGTGTTGGGATGTTTGTTGTGTTGCATTGCATGCTAGAGCACGCTTGCGTGGCCCGTAGATGGATCTGGTTGCGCTGTCCTTTTGATGCGGGTGTTGGAAATATGCCCTAGAGGCAATAATAAAAGTATTATTATTATATTTCCTTGTTCATGATAATTGTCTTTTATTCATGCTATAACTGTATTATCCGAAAATCGTAATACACGTGTGAATACATAGACCACAATATGTCCCTAGTGAGCCTCTAGTTGACTAGCTCGTTGTGATCAACAGATAGTCATGGTTTCCTGGCTATGGACATTGGATGTCGTTGATAACGGGATCACATCATTAGGAGAATGATGTGATGTACAAGACCCAATCCTAAGACTAGCACAAAAGATCGTGTAGTTCATTTGCTAGAGCTTTGCCAATGTCAAGTATCTCTTCCTTCGACCATGAGAGCGTGTAACTCCTGGATACCGTAGGAGTGCTTTGGGTGTATCAAACGTCACAACGTAACTGGGTGACTATAAAGGTGCACTACAGGTATCTCCGAAAGTATCTATTGTTTTATGCGGCTCGAGACTGGGATTTGTCACTACGTGTAAACGGAGAGGTATCTCTGGGCCCACTCGGTAGGACATCATCATATGCGCAATGTGACCAAGGAGTTGATCACGGGATGATGTGTTACGGAACGAGTAAAGTGACTTGCCGGTAACGAGATTGAACAAGGTATTGGATACCGACGATCGAATCTCGGGCAAGTAACATACCGATAGACAAAGGGAATTGAATACGGGATTGATTAAGTCCTTGACATCGTGGTTCATCCGATGAGATCATCGTGGAACATGTGGGAGCCATCATGGGTATCCAGATCCCGCTGTTGGTTATTGACCGGAGAACGTCTCGGTCATGTCTACATGTCTCCCGAACCCATAGGGTCTACACACTTA
This sequence comes from Triticum aestivum, assembly GCF_018294505.1. Lineage (NCBI taxonomy): Eukaryota > Viridiplantae > Streptophyta > Magnoliopsida > Poales > Poaceae > Triticum > Triticum aestivum. Next base: position 279,912,047 of record NC_057806.1, read on the forward strand.
AGGTTCGATGACGCTAGGGTTATAAAGGAAGTTTGTATGTGGTTACCGAATGCTGTTCGGAGTCCCGGATGAGATCCCGGACGTCACGAGGAGTTCCGGAATGGTCCGGAGGTAAATATTTATATATGGGAAGTCCTATTTTGGCCACCGGAAAATGTTCGGGGTTTTTCGGTATTGTACCGGGAAGGTTCTAGAAGGTTCCGGAGTGGGGCCCACCTGTATGGGGGGACCCACATGAACGTGGGTAGTGGGGGCAAGGCCCCACACCCCTGGTCAAGGCGCACCAAGATCCCCCCTTAGAAGGAATAAGATCATATCCCAAAGGGATAAGATCAAGATCCCTAAAAAGGGGGGATAACAATCGGTGGGGAAGGAAATGATGGGATTTCTTTCCTCCCACCTTGGCCAACGCCCCAATGGACTTGGAGGGCAAGAAACCAGCCCCTCCACCCCTATATATAGTGGGGAGACGCATGGGAGCTTCACACGAAGTTCTGGCACAGCCCTACCTCTCTTCCTACTCCTCCTCTCCCATGGTGCTTGGTGAAGCCCTACTGGATTGCCACGCTCCTCCACCACCACCACGCCGTCGTGCTGCTGTTGGATGGAGTCTTCCTAAACCTCTCCCTCTCTCCTTGCTGGATCAAGGCGTGGGAGACGTCACCGGGTTGTACGTGTGTTGAACGCGGAGGTGCCGTCCGTTCGGCACTAGGATCATCGGTGATTTGAATCACGATGAGTACGACTCCATCAACCCCGTTCACTTGAACGCTTCCGCTTAGCGATCTACAAGGGTATGTAGATGCACTCTCCTTCTACTCGTAGCTGGTTTCTCCATAGATAGATCTTGGTGACACGTAGGAAAATTTTGAATTTCTGCTACGTTCCCCAACAGTGGCATCATGAGCTAGGTCTATTGCGTAGATTCTTTGCACGAGTAGAACACAAAGTAGTTGTGGGCGTTGATGTTGTTCAATATGCTTACCGTTACTAGTCCAATCTTGTTTCGACGGTATTGTGGGATGAAGCGGCCCGGACCGACCTTACACGTACTCTTACGTGAGACAGGTTCCACCGATTGACATGCACTTGGTGCATAAGGTGGCTAGCGGGTGCCAGTCTCTCCCACTTTAGTCGGAACGGATTCGATGAAAAGGGTCCTTATGAAGGGTAAATAGCAATTGGCATATCACGTTGTGGTCTTGCGTAGGTAAGAAACGTTCTTGCTAGAAACCCATAGCAGCCACGTAAAACATGCAACAACAATTAGAGGACGTCTAACTTGTTTTTGCAGGGTATGCTATGTGATGTGATATGGCCAAGAAGAATGTGATGAATGATATGTGATGTATGAGATTGATCATGTTCTTGTAATAGGATTCACGACTTGCATGTCGATGAGTATGACAACCGGCAGGAGCCATAGGAGTTGTCTTTATTTATTGTATGACCTGCGTGTCATTGAAGAACGCCATGTAAACTACTTTACTTTATTGCTAAACGCGTTAGTCATAGAAGTAGAAGTAGCCGTTGGCGTGACAACTTCATGAAGACACGATGATGGAGATCATGATGATGGAGATCATGGTGTCGTGCCGGTGACGATGATGATCATGGAGCCCCGAAGATGAAGATCAAAAGGAGCAAAATGATATTGGCCATATCATGTCACTATTTGATTGCATGTGATGTTTATCATGTTTATGCATCTTTTTTGCTTAGGACGACGGTAGTAAATAAGATGATCCCTTACAAAATTTCAAGAAGTGTTCTCCCCTAACTGTGCACCGTTGCTACAGTTCGTCGCTTCTAAGCACCACGTGATGATCGGGTGTGATGGATTCTTACGTTCACATACAACGGGTGTAAGACAGTTTTACACAGCGAAAACACTTAGGGTTAACTTGACGAGCCTAGCATGTGCAGACATGGCCTCGGAACACGGAGACCGAAAGGTCGAGCATGAGTCGTATGGTAGATACGATCAACATGAAGATGTTCACCGATGATGACTAGTCCGTCTCACGTGATGATCGGACACGGCCTAGTTGACTCGGATCATGTGATCACTTAGATGACCAGAGGGATGTCTATCTAAGTGGGAGTTCATAAGATGAACTTAATTATCCTGAACATAGTCAAAAGACCTTTTGCAAATTATGTCGTAAGCTCGCGCTTTAGTTCCACTGTTTAGATATGTTCCTAGAGAAAATATAGTTGAAAGTTGATAGTAGCGATTATGCGATCAGTAGAAAGCTTATGTCCTTAATGCACCGCTCAGTGTGCTGAACCCCAACGTCGTTTGTCGATGTTGCGAACATCGGACATACACGTTTTGATAACTACGTGATAGTTCAATTAAATGGTTTAAGTAGAGGCACCAAAGACGTTTTCGAAATGTCGCGGAACATATGAGATGTTTCGAGGGCTGAAATTGGGATTTCAGGCTCGTGCCCACGTCAAGAGGTATAAGACCTCCGACGATTTTCTTAGCCTGCAAACTAAGGGAGAAAAGCTCAATCGTTGAGCTTGTGCTCAGATTGTCTGAGCACAACAATCACTTGAATCGAGTGGGAGTTGATCCTCCAGATGAGATAGTGATGTTTCCCCAAAGTCATTGCCACCAAGCTGCTAGAGCTTCGTGATTAACTATAACATATCAGGGATAGATATGATGATCCTTGAAATATTCATGATGTTTGACACCGCGAAAGTAGAAATCAAGAAGGAGCATCAATTGTTGATGGTTGGTGAAACCACTAGTTTCAAGAAGGGCAAGGGAACAAAGGGATACTTCATGAAACGGCAATTCAGCTACTGCTCTAGTGAAGAAACCCAAGGTTGAACCCAAACCCGAGACTAAGTGCTTCTGTAATAAGGGGAACAACCACTGGAGCAGCATTACCCTAGATACTTGGTAGATGAGAAGGCTGGCAAGGTCGATAGAAGTATATTGGATATACATTATGTTAATGTGTACTTTACTAGTACTCCTAGTAGCACCAGGGTATTGGATACCGGTTTGGTTGCTAAGTGTTAGTAACTCGAAATAAAAGCTACGGAATAAACGGAGACTAGCTAAAGGTGAGCTGACGATGTATGTTGGAAGTGTTTCCAAGGTTGATATGATCAAGCATCGCACGCTCCCTCTACCACCGAGATTGGTGTTTGCGTTGAGCATAGACATGATTGGATTATGTCTATCGCAATACGGTTATTCATTTAAGGAGAATAATGGTTACTCTATTTTTGAATAATACCTTCAATGGTCTTGCACCTAAAGGAATGGTTTATTGAATCTCGGTCGTAGTGATACACATTTTCATGCCAAAAGATATAAGATAGTAATGATAGTACCACTTACTTGTGGCACTGCCATGTAAGTCATATCGGTATAAAATGCATGAAGAAGCTCCATGTTGATGGATCTTTGGACTCACTCATTTTTGAAAAGTTTGAGACATGCGAACCATGTCTATTGGTGTATACGCATAAAGAAACTCCATGCAGATGGATCGTTTGGACTCACTTGATTTTGAATCACTTGAGATATGCAAATCATACCACATGGGCAAGATGACTGAAAAGCCTCGTTTTCAGTAAAATGGAACAAGATAGCAACTTGTTGAAAGCAACACATTTTGATGTGTGCAGTCCAATGAGTGCTGAGGCATGCAGTGAATATCGTTATGTTCTTACTTCACAGATGATTCGAGTAGATGTTAAGAATATTTTCTTGATGAAACACAAGTCTGAATTATTGAATGGTTCAAGTAATTTCAGAGTGAAGTAGAAGATCATTGTGACAAGAAGATAAAATGTCTATGATATGATCATAGAGATGAATATCTGAGTTACGAGTTTTGGCACACAATTAAGACATTGTGGAAATTGTTTCGCAATTAATACCGCCTGGAACACCATAGTGTGATGGTGTGTCCGAACATCATAGTTGCACCCTATTGGATATGATGCATACCATGATGTCTCTTATCGAACTGCCACGATAGTTTATGGGTTAGGCATTAAAGACAACCACATTCACTTTAAATAGGGCACCACGTAATTCCGATGAGATGACACCATATGAATTATGGTTTAGAGAAACCTAAGTTGTCGTTTCTTAAAGGTTTGGGGCTGCGACACTTATGTGAAAAGGTTTCAGGATTAAGCTCGAACCCAAAGCGGATAAAGTACATCTTCATAGGACACCCAAAACAGTTGGGTATACCTCCTAATTCAGATCCGAAAGCAATATAAATTGTTTCTAGAATCGGGTCCTTTCTCGAGGAAAGGTTTCTCTCGAAAGAATTGAGTGGGAGGATGGTGGAGACTTGATGAGGTTATTGAACTGTCACTTCAACTAGTGTATAGCAGGGCACAAAGAGTTGTTCCTGTGGCACCTACACCAATTGAAGTGGAAGCTTATGATAGTGATCATGAAGTTTCGGATCAAGTCACTACCGTACCTCGTAGGGTGACAAGGATGCGTACTACTTTAGAGTGGTACGGTAATCCTGTCTTGAAGGTCATGTTGCTAGACAACAATGAACCTACGAGCTATGGAGAAGCGATGGTGGGCCCAAATTCCAACAAATGGTTAGAAGCCATGAAATCCGAGATAGGATCCATGTATAAAAACAAAGTATAGACTTTGGAAGAACTACTTGATGGTCGTAAGGCTGTTGAGTACAGATGGATTTTAAAGGAAGACGGACGATGATGGTAAATGTCACCATTAAGAAAGCTCGACTTGTCGTTAAGATGTTTGTGACAAGTTCAAGGAGTTGACTACGGTGAGATTTTCTCACTCGTAGCGATGCTAAGAGTCTGTTGGAATTATATTAGCGATTACTGCATTATTTATGAAATCTTGCAGATAGGATGTCAAAACATTGTTTCCTCGACGATTTTCTTGAGGAAAGGTTGTATGTGATACAACCGGAAGGTTTCGTCAATCCTGAAAGATGCTAATAAGTATGCAAAGCTCCAGCTATCCTTCTGAGGACTGGAGAAAGCATCTCGGAGTTGGAATGTATGCTTTGATGAGATGATCAAAGATTTTGGGTGTATACAAAGTTTATGAGAAACTGGTATTTCCAAAGAAGTGAGTGGGAGCACTATAGATTTTCTGACATATTGATGATCGGAAATGATGTAGAACTTCTAGAAAGCATATAGGGTTATTTGAAAGGTGTTTTTCAATAGAAAACCTGGAATAAGCTACTTGAGCATTGAGCATCAAGACCTATAAGGATAGATCAAAACGCTTAATGGTACTTTCAAATGAGCACATACCTTGACATGATCTTGAAGGTGTTCAAGATGAACCAGTCAAAGAAGAAGTTCTTGCCTGAGTTGTAAGGTACGAAGTTAAGACTTAAAGCTCGACCATGGCAGAATAGAAAGGACGAAGGTCGTCTCCTATGCTTAAGACGTAGGCTCTTCAGTATGCTATGCTGTGTACCGCACCTGAAGTGTGCCTTGCCATGAGTCAGTCAAGGGGTACAAGAGTGATCCAAGAATGGCTCACAGGACAGTGGTCAAAGTTATCCTTAGTAACTAGTGGACTAAGGAATTTTCTCGATTATGGAGGTGGTAAAAGAGTTCGTCGTAAAGGTTATGACGATGCAAGCTTGACACCTATCCGGATAGCTCTGAGTAGAGAGACCGGATACATATAATGGAGCAATAATTTAGAATAGCTCCAAGTAGAACAGTTGTTTGGAATAGCTCCAAATAGAGCGTGGTAGCTGCATCTAGGAGATGACATAGAGATTTGTAAAGCACACACGGATCTGAAAGGTTCAGACCCGTTGACTAAAACCTCTCTCACAAGCAACATGATCAAACATAAAACTCATTGAGTGTTAATCACATAGTGATGTGAACTAGACTACAGACTCTAGTAAACTCTTGGGTATTAGTCACATGGTGATGTGACCTGTGAGTGTTAGTCACATGGCGATGTGAACTAGATTATTGACTCTAGTGCAAGTGGGAGACTGTTGGAAATATGCCCTAGAGGCAATAATAAAAGTATTATTATTATATTTCCTTGTTCATGATAATTGTCTTTTATTCATGCTATAACTGTATTATCCGGAAATCGTAATACACGTGTGAATACATAGACCACAATATGTCCCTAGTGAGCCTCTAGTTGACTAGCTCGTTGTGATCAACAGATAGTCATGGTTTCCTGGCTATGGACATTAGATGTCGTTGATAACGGGATCACATCATTAGGAGAATGATGTGATGGACAAGACCCAATTCTAAGACTAGCACAAAAGATCGTGTAGTTCATTTGCTAGAGCTTTGCCAATGTCAAGTATCTCTTCCTTCGACCATGAGAGCGTGTAACTCCTGGATACCGTAGGAGTGCTTTGGGTGTATCAAACGTCACAACGTAACTGGGTGACTATAAAGGTGCACTACAGGTATCTCCGAAAGTATCTATTGTTTTATGCGGATCGAGACTGGGATTTGTCACTCCGTGTAAACGGAGAGGTATCTCTGGGCCCACTCGGTAGGACATCATCATATGCGCAATGTGACCAAGGATTTGATCACGGGATGATGTGTTACGGAACGAGTAAAGTGACTTGCCGGTAACGAGATTGAACAAGGTATTGGATACCGACGATCGAATCTCGGGCAAGTAACATACCGATAGACAAAGGGAATTGAATACGGGATTGATTAAGTCCTTGACATCGTGGTTCATCCGATGAGATCATCGTGGAACATGTGGGAGCCATCATGGGTATCCAGATCCCGCTGTTGGTTATTGACCGGAGAACGTCTCGGTCATGTCTACATGTCTCCCGAACCCGTAGGGTCTACACACTTAAGGTTCGATGACGCTAGGGTTATAAAGGAAGTTTGTATGTGGTTACCGAATGTTGTTCGGAGTCCCGGATGAGATCCCGGACGTCACGAGGAGTTCCGGAATGGTCCGGAGGTAAAGATTTATATATGGGAAGTCCTATTTTGGCCACCGGAAAATGTTCGGGATTTTTCGGTATTGTACCGGGAAGGTTCTAGAAGGTTCCGGAGTGGGGCCCACCTGCATGGGGGGACCCACATGAACGTGGGTAGTGGGGGCAAGGCTCCACACCCCTGGTCAAGGCGCACCAAGATCCCCCCTTAGAAGGAATAAGATCATATCCCGAAGGGATAAGATCAAGATCCCTAAAAAGGGGGGATAACAATCGGTGGGGAAGGAAATGATGGGATTTCTTTCCTCCCACCTTGGCCAACGCCCCAATGGACTTGGAGGGCAAGAAACCAGCCCCTCCACCCCTATATATAGTGGGGAGACGCATGGGAGCTTCACACGAAGTTCTGGCACAGCCCTACCTCTCTTCCTACTCCTCCTCTCCCATGGTGCTTGGCGAAGCCCTGCTGGATTGCCACGCTCCTCCACCACCACCACGCCGTTGTGCTGCTGTTGGATGGAGTCTTCCTCAACCTCTCCCTCTCTCCTTGCTGGATCAAGGCGTGGGAGACGTCACCGGGTTGTACGTGTGTTGAACGCGGAGGTGCCGTCCGTTCGGCACTAGGATCATCGGTGATTTGAATCACGACGAGTATGACTCCATCAACCCCGTTCACTTGAACGCTTCCGCTTAGCGATCTACAAGGGTATGTAGATGCACTCTCCTTCTACTCGTAGCTGGTTTCTCCATAGATAGATCTTGGTGACACGTAGGAAAATTTTGAATTTCTGCTACGTTCCCCAACAGCGGGCCCTCACGTGGATCGCGTACTGGCTTATGTGCGGCGCCGTTTGCCGCTCTATGTTGGCCACGAGGTCGTCTATCCGACCGGATGGCCGTTTAGTTTTTTGGTTGCGGGGGATCTAAGGCCTCCTCATCGAATTCAGGTAGCAACTTTCGCTTCGGGTAGCTCTTGGTGTGGCGATTACTGCCATACTTCGCTGTAGTGTTGAGTACTTCACTCCATCTGATTCTGAGTGTGTCTTGTGCAGCCTTGAGCCTTTGCTTCTGCTTTTTGAGGTAGTGTTAACAAGCCTTTGATGGGCATTCTGTTGCTCCGGGTGCCTGTCCGGTGTGATGTCGTCCGGACTGTTATCTTCGACGGAGTCGGGTTGTTCGGTTTGATTCTCCGTGTTGCCGTGGTCGGGCGATGGTTCACCCTGCTCTATCGCTGGGTCTATATGATCGCTGTTTCTGCCGAGGTGGGATTTGGAGCGGCGCTTACGCCGCCGCTTTGACTGCTTCTCAAGGGAACAACCCTTCGCTGTGTCCTTCCGTTGCTCGTCGTCGTTTTCTTTGGGTGTGTCCACCATGTATACATCATATGATGAAGTGGGCGTCTAGTGCCCTGTGGGCTGTTGTTCCTGTTCGTCTCCAGCATCGTCGTCCATACCATCAATGTCTTTGGAGCCAAAGTCAAGCATGTCGGTCAAATCATCGACCATGGCTACTAAGTGGGTGGTGGGTGGGCAGCGAATTTCTTCGTCATCCGCATCCCAATCCTGCCGAACATAGTTCGGCCCGGACTCTCCTGACAGGGAGAGAGACCTTAATGAGTTCAGTATGTCGCCGAAGGGTGAGTGCTGAAAGATATACGCGGAGGTGAACTCCATGATCGGTGCCCAGTCGGATTCGATAGGACGGGCGCAGGCGGTTTGGTGTCTGTGGTCGGGGAAGAATCCGGTAGTTCGGCGTCATGGCTCCCGTGAAGGGTAAGGTCGATACTCGGCTCGATCGCCGCTGAGAATACGACCTCCGTGGCAGGGTCTATCCACCCGTCCGTAGATGGTGCAATTGGCTCCGAATTGAGGGTCGGAGCGGTCGCCGGTGCGATCTCCCGAACACTGTCCGATGGTAGAGCTAAATCATGCTCATCGTGACCGTGCGGCGCACTCGGCAAGGGCTCGAATCCGTCGAAGATCAAGTCTCCGTGGATGTCGGCTGTGTAGTTTAAGTTTCCAAATCCGACCTGATAGCCAGGGGCGTAGCTCTCGATCTGCTCCAGATGGCCAAGCGAGTTGGCCCGCAGTGCGAAGCCGCTGAATACAAAGATCTGTCCGGGGAGAAAAGTCTCACCCTGGACTGCATCGCTATCGATGATCGAAGTAGCCATCAAGCCTAACGGTGACGACACAGAGGGACTCTCAATGAAAGCACCAATGTCGGTGTCAAAACCGACAGATCTCGGGTAGGGGGTCCCGAACTGTGCGTCTAAGGCAGATGGTAATAGGAGGCAGGGGACACGATGTTTTACCCAGGTTCGGGCCCTCTTGGTGTCATCGGAGTGTCGGCTTGAACGGCTCCTTCTTGAAGTGGAAGAAGAGCGGTTGAGCAACAAAGCGCGAATCTCGTCCATCCTTGCGTCATTCTCTTGCTTGTGATCGTCGAGCTTGTTGTCAAAGTAGTCCCTTGTACGTTGCTCGGAAAGTCGCAAGTCGGCGGCAAGGTTGTCGATGCATTCACTCATAGCTTGTTGCTCTTGATGCAAAGCACGTTGTGCATCAAAGAGGTTACTCTTGGTGACGAAGGAGTTCATGTCATCGTCTTGCTCCATGAAGAGTGGGTTGGTAGAAGTACTTGGCCTATCCATCATTCCAAGACAAGTGTGAGTGGAAGATAGGGAAGAACCAATATCAAATGTACCTTGACCGATGTTGACAATGGATCAAAGATGACTCCAATGTGTAACAAAGAAATAGCACAATTGGTGCCAATTCTTGTCGGTTCTCACACCTACACAAGTAAAAGCTTTTGGTGGAGCTTGGTTAGGATGGTGGCACAATTTTTAATGTGAATGTAAGCAAGATTCAAGAATGTTGGAAAAGATTCGCAAGATGCAATGTAACAAGTAGACCAAGCATATACGATACACGGAAACACACACGCAAAAAGATAAGTGGGGGTTGAGCAACCAAGGGTGAGCCAAAATGTGGAATCCACAAAAATGCTCTTGTTGCACAACACTAGAGAGACGCTAGCACGATTGCACGATAGGCGGATACAAGAACTTGTGCACAACCTACTTAGCAAAAATGCAACGGCTTCTATCCCAAATATGTTTTATGCAAGGTGGTGCTATGTTATGATCCAAGATGATCGAGTATGACAATCTTAATGTTGTATGATGCTATGGTTCTTGCTTAAAAGCTCTTTGCTTATCTTTCCTCTTTGCTTAAAAGCTTGGTTGGCTCTTTTATGTTTGAGCTCTTTTCTTATGCGACGCTTGACGAACCAAGATAACAAGTGAGTATGCGATGACAACTTTGTGACACAAGAGATGATAACAATATAATCAACAATGATGCATGTATGTATGCTATGGGGAAGTATGATCACTAAAGTGCACAAGTCTCGTTGCCGGCAATACTCAATGGCTAGTCTCGATGGGTAAGCAACGCAAAGGAGTCAGGTGATGATGGTTAACAATGTGATGGCAAGAATGATATGTCCAATACCAAGATGAGGTTACCGGTCTTGCTTCTGGTATGGTGTCAAAATGGTGGCACGAATACCAAGTCGTAGTCGAGGTGGTCGTTGTTGATGACCGGTGTTGATGACGCGTCCGTGGCGAAAAATGAGCGGCGGTGATGTCGATGTCGAACCGTACCTAGATAGCCGAAACACAAAAGGCGACCAAAATCATCGGAGTAGGTGGCAGTGAGGTGGTGGTGTGGGTTGGGATAATGTCAAAGAGTGCGGGAAGTCGGTGGTGGTGTAGCGGATGAAATGGTGGAAGTAGCGGTCGTGCGGTGGTGGCCGGATGTCCGGTCAACGGTCGTCCGGTCGGGTCGGACGTCCGGTGCTTCCTGGGTCGCCGGATATCCGGTGATGTACCGGTCGTCCGGTGGTCGGGGTCAACGCGAGTTTGTAGATCCGGGAGGTGATTTTGGGGGGATATGGGGGATTTGGGAGGGATTTCGAGGTGGAGATAGTGGGGGAAGGCTAGATCTACTTGCAACGCGACAAATTCATGGATCAAAACCAAGAAAACATCATCAAAACTCACAAAACACAAGAAAAATTTTGGGGCTATTTTTGTGGGGATTTTCGGATTAGGACGAAAAACAACAAAATCAAGCTAGAAAAACAAAGAGGGGGCTCCGAAATCGTGATCAACCTTGCTCATGATACCAAGATGATGTAGGGTGGAACCCTAGATGGCCGATCTTTCACGAGAGGAGCGGATCCCAAAGAGAAACACGAAGAACACGAGGGGGATTCACGAGGGAAAACATGAGAGAAACACTCAAACCAACAAGATTCGATTACACATGTGCTAGATCCTCGAAACACAAAGAGATACACGATGATCCACGGTCAACAAAGGACGATACAAGTAACCGGTTCTTCTCCTAGAAGGAGGTCTTGATGGGGCCGCCCAAGAGGGGGGGTCTTGAATCCAAGTTGATCTTCTCCGAAGAGGGGCCGCAGTCTCTCTCCCGAGGAGGAGATCGGGATGGATGAGCGAAGCTCTATCTCGAAGTATGAGCTAAACCAACACTAACCCTAGCTATGATGAATGGGGGTCTATTTATAGTCTAAGTGCAAAAGGGGGCGAAGAGAAGGGGGTACATGGGCCTCGGGCCCGAATCTGGACGCAGCCAGGTACCGGACGTCCGCTGGGGACCGGTCGTCCGGTGTCTCAGGAGCTGCCGGACGTCCGGTGTCCTCCGGTCGTCCGTTGGTTCTGCTCTGTGATGGGGGCGCCGGACGTCCGGAGGCTCCGGACTTCCGCTGATGTTGCCTTGGGTGCTGGTGTGCCGGTCGTCCGTTCCGGACCGGACGTCCTCTCGTTCGCTTCGGGTGTAGGGGCATCGGTCGTCCGGTCTGGGCCGGACGTCCGCTGGCTGGAGCTCGGCTGACGCTTCAGGCGCCGGACGTCCGGTCCCGGCCGGTCGTCCGGTGGCTGGGAAATTTCCTGCAGCTCTTCTTCTTCTCCGTATTCTCGTCCATCTTCCTCTTCTTCTTGTCCTTGCTCCTTAGATTCTCCATTGTACCTGAGTATGCATAATGTATCCATATGAGGTAGTAGCCATGCTTCCTGTGCATCGGAGTGGAATTGTGAGAGGAGAGATGTCACCTCGGTTTCAAGGGCTCTTGCGCGTGATCGAGTCATGGGCCCAGTAGGCACTTGGTGAGACGATGGTAGGTCCATGGGGATGACCTTGGGATGCTTCGCATCACTAGGTGTCACTTGGGAGCCTCCGACAAGATTGTGGAGTTGAACCAAGGAGTTTGTAAGGGCAATGAGATCGCCTACTTCGTGAAGATCTACCGCTAGTGAGGCAAGTCCTTCGTGGGCGACGGCCGTGATGGAATAGACAAGGTTGCTTCTTCGTGGACCCTTCGTGGGTGGAGCCCTCCGTGGACTCGCGCAACCGTTACCCTCCGTGGGTTGAAGTCTCCATCAACGTGGATGTACGATAGCACCACCTATCGGAACCACAACAAAAACAGCCGTGTCTCCAATTGCGTTTGAATCCTCCAAACCCTTCCCTTTACATTCTTGCAAGTTGCATGCTTTACTTTCCGCTGATCATATACTCTTTTGCGTGCTTGCTTGAATTGTGTGGAGATTTCTTGACTTGTGCTAAGATAGCTAAAATCTGCCAAGAACTAAAATTGGGAAAAGGCTAGATTTTTATTTGGTCAAGTAGTCTAATCACCCCCCTCTAGACATACTTTCGATCCTACAAGTGGTATCAGAGCGTTGGTCTCCATTTTCTTTGATTTCCATAGCTTTTGGCGATCATAGCCTTGGTTTCACAACCTAGGAGAGTATGGCGTCTAGCGAGGGAAATTATCACCGTAGAGGTCCTTACTTTGATGGCACTAATTTTGCTAGTTGGAAGCATAAGATGAAAATGCATATTCTTGGACATAACCCCGCCGTTTGGGCTATTGTGTGTATTGGCTTGCAAGGTGAATTCTTTGACGGGAAAGAAGCGAACCGTGAAGCCACCGCAGAAGAGTTGAAAATGTTGCAATACAACGCTCAAGCTTGTGATATCCTCTTCAACGGATTGTGCCCCGAAGAATTCAACAAAATCAGACGTCTTGAGAATGCAAAGGAAATTTGGGATACTTTGATTGATATGCACGAAGGTACCGACTCCTTCAAGGAATCCAAATTGGATGTGCTTCAAAGTCAACTTGACAAGTTCAAAATGAAGGATGGTGAAGGTGTCGCTGAAATGTACTCTAGGCTTGCTCTTATCACAAATGAGATTGCCGGCTTAGGGAGTGAAGAGATGACTGATAGATTCATCATCAAGAAGATCCTAAGAGCCTTGGATGGAAAATATGATACCATGTGCACATTGATCCAAATGATGCCAAATTACAAAGATCTCAAGCCAACGGAAGTCATCGGAAGAATTATTGCTCATGAGATGTCACGCAAGGATAAAGAGGAACTTCACAACAAATCAAGTGGTGCTTACAAAGCCTCATGTGAAGCCCCCACATCATCGAGTGAGAAACAAACCTTCAATGAAGAATTGAGCTTAATGGTGAAGAACTTCAACAAGTTCTACTAGATTAGAAGCAAAGAGAGAAGCTCCAAGTCAAGGTCCTACAATGACAAAAGATCTTCTAGTCGAGAGCGAAACTACTACAATTGTGGAAGGCCCGGACACTATTCCAATGAGTGTACGCCCCCCTACAAGAGAAGAGAAGATACTCCCAAGAGAAGAAGTAGAAGAGAAGAATCACCATCTAGAGAAAGAAGGAGTAGAGATGATCGCTATGAACGAAGACCCTCACGGAGAAGCAAGGATTCGGAAAGAAAGGACAAGTCATCAAGGAGCTACACAAAACGAACACATCAAGCTCATGTTGGTGAATGGGTATCCGGCTCCGACTCCGACAACCACTCCGAGAGAAGCTATCACTCCGACTCCGAATATACTCAAGATGAAGGTGTTGCCGATCTAGCACTTGTGACAACCAACTCCTACGACATATTTGACTCACCAAATGAAGGAGTTGGAACATGCTTCATGGCTAAAGGCCCAAACGTATCACACCCCGAGTATGTTGATTTCAATAGTGATGAAGATGACTTGTTAGGTGATGATGATTTACTTGTTGACAACTCTAGTGATGAATACTGTGATGAAACGTCAATTAATCATGCTAATCAAGATAAAACAAATGACAATGATAAGGAGAATATTGAGTCTCTAACTAAATAACTAAACACTCTTAAGTTAGCTCATGAAACTATCTTAGGAGATCATCGAGAACTTTTAAGGACTCATGAGAAATTACGCTTTGAAAAGCTCAACCTTGAGCAAGAGCATGAGTTCTTAAAAGCAATCAATGATGATCTTCGTAAGAAAAGTTCTTCTTACATTGCCAAGCGTTTACTCTTATCCACTTACATGCCTCAAGTCAAGTCTAGTAACAAGAACAAGAAAGATTCTTCATATAATAGTAACAATAATCATGCTAAATCCAATATTGTTGCTTCTAGTAGTTCTCTTGATTCCACTAATGATTCTCTTAGCCAAGTTACACTTGAGCAAGAAAATAGCTTATTGAAGGGAATTATAGAGAAAGGTGTTTACAAGAGCCTTGCCGGAAGTAAGCAATTCGAGGAAATTGTACGCAAGCAAGGAAGGCACCGGAAGAATCAAGGTGTTGGTTTTGAACGAAAGTTCAATGCCAATGGAGTTGAGTGGGAAGAAGATCAATACCCCAAGACGAAATTTGTTCCTCAACAAGAGAGGTATGATCCTACTTCTTTGAAAGGGACACAAGCTCAAGATGATCTTCCACCACAAGACCACAAGCAAAAAGGCAAGGACAAGCTTCAAGAGGAAATTGATGCATTTGAAGAAGCTCCTAAGGCCTTGGTCAAGTGGGTTCCCAAGACTACCTCAAGTTCCACTTCATCAAGTACAACTACAACACCAAGGATTCCCATCAAGATGGTGTGGATCCCGAAGAAGAAGAACTAGAGAGTTCTTGAGGGTGACTCTGCCAACATACTTCACTCTTATCATCTTGGCAAGAATAAGTGCAATCAACTTCCACATCTTGCACTAGTTCAAGGAGTCACAAACCCTCTTGTTGGTAAGACAAGGGACAAGGTAACCTAAAAGCTTTCATAGACATCATCTTGTGTGTGCATCACTTTATGTCTATGGATATCCTTGTTTGTTCCTTGTGGGACTAACCCGTGTAGGTATTGAAAGTGCAACTCACTCCAATGGATAGCTCCAAATGATCTACATCAACATTGAGCATCCACATCTTCAACATCTACATGAAGTCATCATCGACAAAACCCAAGGTTAGTTCATCCCTCTTAGGGGGGATCTCACATCTAGGGGGAGCTTTACTCTAAGAATTGAGCTAAAGCAACTCTAATGGTGTGAACACAACAATGCTTTATGTAAAAGTGGTAACCCCACTTGTGCTTAAACAATGAGTATGACCTATGATCAAATGTTCTCATTTGACTCCTAAGTCAATATACTCATATATAGATGACCTAGTCATTGCAAATTTTTTGATAGATGCTAGAATTGGTTGTGCATGCTTTGCCACATATGCCAATTGCCATTTTATTGTGTGAGCATGTTGATTGCATATTTTACTCATTCGAGGACATCCACTTGTTGTTTTGATTGATTGGTTTTCTTTTCTTTTGCCAAGTGGATGGACAAGAATGCCTAAGAACCCTCTCAAGCTATCTATGCTTTTTCTCGTCTCAAACTCTATTCATGCTACATCACAAAATTTGATCAAGTCAGATTCGAACCACTCTGTGTGAGGAGCACTCGGAGTCCCTGAGGGAGTCCTGGATTAGGGGGTGTTCGGGTAGCCGGACTATACCTTCAGCCGGACTCCTGGACTATGAAGATACAAGATTGAAGACTTCGTCCTGTGTCCGGATGGGACTTTCCTTGGCGTGGGAGGCAAGCTTGGCGATGCGGATATTCAAGATCTCCTACCATTGTAACCGACTCTGTGTAACCCTAACCCTATCCGGTGTCTATATAAACCGGAGGGTTGTAGTCCGTAGGCAATCAACTCCATATACAACAATCATACCATAGGCTAGCTTCTAGGGTTTAGCCGCCTTGATCTCGTGTTAGATCTACTCTTGTACTACCCATATCATCAATATTAGTCAAGCAGGACGTAGGGTTTTACCTCCATCAAGAGGGCCTGAACCTGGGTAAAACATCGTGTTCCCTGCCTCCTGTTACCATCCGGCCTAGACGCACAGTTCGGGACCCCCTACCCGAGATCCGCCGGTTTTGACACCGACATTGGTGCTTTCATTGAGAGTTCCTCTGTGTCGTCGCCTTTAGGCCCGATGGCTCCTTTGATCATCAACAACGATGCGGTCCAGGGTGAGACTTTTCTCCCCGGGCAGATCTTCGTCTTTGGCGGCTTCGCTCTGCGGGCCAATTCGCTCGGCCACCTGGAGCAGATCGAAAGCTACACCCCTGGCCATCAAGTCAGGTTTGGAAGCTTAAACTACACGGCTGATATCCGCGGAGACTTGATCTTCGACGAGTTCGAGCCACAGCCAAGCGCGCCGCACTATCTCGAGGGGCATGATCTAGCTCTGCCTCCGGACAGTGTCCTGGAGGCCGCACACGCATCGGTCCGACCCCTAACTCGGAGCCTATTGCGCCAATCAAGGATGAGCGGTTGGACGTCACCTCGGGGGCTTCGATCTCAAAGGCGGTCGAGCTGAATGCTAGCCCCGCACTCTGCATGATCCGTGACTCCGAGGATCTGGACTCCTTTCCGAACTCCGAACCCCCCGCGCCCCTGCCGATCGAATCCGATTGGGCGCCGATAATAGAGTTCACCGCCGCAGACATCTTTCAGCACTCGCCTTGTGGCGATATCCTGAACTCTCTCAAGTCTCTCTCCTTATCAGGAGAGCCCTGGCCGAACTACGGTCAACGAAGATGGGATACGGACGATGAAGAAATTCAAAGCCCACCCACCACCCACTTGGTAGCCACTGTCGACAATTTAAATGACGTGCTCCACTTCGACTCCGGAGACATCGACAGCATGGATGACGATGCAGGAGATACCGACGAACCAACGCCCATAGGGCATTGGACAGCCACCTCATCTCACGATGTGTACATGGTGGACACCCCTAAAGGAAGCGACAGCGAGGAAAAAGGGGATGGGACGGGAGATCGACCCCCCAAAAAGCAATAAAAGCGTCGGCGTAAACGCCGACCCAAGCCCCGCCTCGACAAAAACCCAGCCATAGAGCAGGACGAGCCGGTAGACGACGAGCAGGCCTTAGAGCAACCGTCCAAACAGGGCAACACGGATAGAGAAACCGAACATCCCTCCTCCAGCGAAAACAGCATTCCGGACGACCTCACGCCGAATAAACCTATGGAGCAGAGGAATCTCCACGAGAGGCTCGTTGCAACTGCACGCAGCCTAAAAAGCAGAAGTGGAAGCTAAAAACAGCGGAAGATCCACTCCGGATTAGATGGAGCAAAGTAATCAATACCACAGATAAGTATGGAGACAGTCGCCGCACTAAAAGCTATCCGAAAAGAAAGCTACTGCCTGAATTCGACGAAGATGCCCTAGAGCCCTCGCATTCAAAAAATAGAAAAGCCACACGGTCGGATAGACGACCCCATAAAGCGGCAAGCGGCGCCGCACCTAAATCGGCATGCGACCCACTTAAGGATTCGCATCATGGCCCGGTAAGGTCCATTTATGGGCCAAGAAAGCAAGCTCTCATAAGCAACGCTACGAAGCCATCATCAGAATCCGGCACACCCAAATACAGGGGCGCCGCACACCCCCTATGTTTCACCGATGAGGTCCTGGACTATGAATTCCCAGAGGGATTCAAACCCATAAACATAGAGGCATATGATGGAACAACAGACCCTGGAGTTTGGATCTAGGATTATATCCTCCACATACACATGGCTAGAGGAGATGATCTCCACGCCATAAAATATCTACCCCTTAAGCTTAAAGGGCCAGCCCAGCATTGGCTTAAAAGCCTTCCCGAAAACACAATTGGAAGCTGGGAAGAGCTCGAGGATGCTTTCCGAGCAAACTTTCAAGGGACCTATGTCCGCCCTCCGGATGCAGACGATCTTAGTCACATAACTCAACAACCCGGAGAATCAGCTCGGCAGTTCTGGAATAGATTCCTCACTAAAAAGAACCAGATAGTCGACTGTCCGGACGCCGAAGCCTTAGCAGCTTTCAGGCATAACGTCCGAGACGAATGGCTCGCCAGACACCTCGGCCAAGAAAAGCCAAGAACAATGGCCGCACTAACAAGCCTCATGACCCGCTTTTGTGCAGGGGAGGACAGCTGGTTGGCAAGGTGCAGCCCCAGCGACCCAAGTACATCCGAAACTAGGGATGGAAATGGAAAACCGCGACGCAACAAGGACCGTCGCTGGACTAAGGACAAAAGTCCGAAGAGCACGGCAGTCAATGCCGGATTCAAAGGCTCACGACAAAATCAGGAAAAATCGCCCCCCCAGGATAACAGGGATGATCCATCCAACCTAAATAAAATTCTGGACAGGATATGTCAGATACACAGTACTCCCGGGAAGCCTGCTAACCATACCCACAGAGACTGTTGGGTTTTTAAACAATCCGGCAGACTCAATGCCGAACACAAGGGGATCGGCACACCAAGCGAAGACGAGGACGAACCCCAAAAGCAGAGCAGCAGGAAACAAAAGAACTTCCCACAAGAAGGAAAAACAGTGAACTCACTTCACATAACAAAACATGCGGCGCCCGTAAAGGTACGCACCACACGACCCATCCCCAAAGGGTCCTGCCACTGGTTGTCAAAACCGATCATCTTCGATCAGCTAGATTATTCTAGGAATATCAAGAATGTAGGCTGGACTGCCTTGATACTCGATCCAATAATTGGCGGACTCCAGTTTTCAAATGTCCTTATGGACGGCGGCAGTGGACTAAACCTGATATATCAGGATACAATCCAGCACATGGGGATAAACCCAGCAAGAATCCGCCGCAGCAAAACCTCCTTTCAAGGGGTAATACCTGGTTCGGACACCCATTGTATGGGTTTTCTCCGGCTCGAAGTCATATTCGGCTCTGCCGATAACCTCCGCCGCGAAAAGCTGACCTTCCATATCGTCCCATTCTCAAGTCGCTATCAAGCACTACTGGGACACGGAGCTTTCGCTCGCTTTAACGCAATACCGCATTATGCATCTCTTACGCTTAAGATGCCCGATCCATGAGGCATCATCTCTTTGAAGGGGAAGCACTAAAGTGCGCCCCCCAAGCGGAGGACTGTGCGGCCGCTTTGACAGCCCCACAGCAAAATGGCCTCACCGGCTAAAAAACTTCGAAATAGGTCATTCAAGACCATGAACGCGGATAGACGAGTTCGGTGCAAAATCATCATTGATGCAGGCCTAGAAGCCATATACCCCCGCACTAGGGGCTCCACGCATATACAATAAGAGACAATAAAGCTCAATCTTATATATCTTACTTTATACTTTGCTTATTTTAAATTTTTTGGCACGACCAGTTTTCAACTCAGTTCCTCTCTTTTACAGATGAACGTCATGCGGCGCCGGTCCAGGATACGGCACAATGGAGACACAGGCGCAGACGTGCAGTAGGGACCCGTCCTAAAGGATTCTTTTTAGATTAAGACCCTGCGTAAACCTTTTTTACTATCTCTTGTTGCTACACATCCCCTGGTTTTTTCTTTCTGATATAACCAAGGAGGAGGCTGGCGTCTTGGCATGTGGCCACGTCAGAATTTTTGCGCGTACCTGGACACTAGGGGCTTTTTTAATGAAGAGTGTTGTTTCGCCCGCACTCATAAAGACCGAACAGCTTAGGGAGTGTTCGGCGTCGCGAGTTTTGGCATTATATGCGTCAGCTCCGAATCATGTCTTTGGTCAAATGTTGGGTTGCCCGGCTCCTGAGTTCGGCTACCTTATGTTCCGCTCTATCGGCTAAGGTAGCACCAGGAGAACTACTGCGATTGTGCCCCGGTTCGGGCGGGCGAGCACCTTAGTAGAGAAAGCCGAAAACTGACTGTCATGATGTAGCGTGAGACTGGTCAGCCACTCGATGACCTATCGGAATCTATCGGGTTCCTCCGCTTTAACAAAGGGCCGCTTCCCGGTCAGGCACATACACGCCCCGAACTCGGACGAGCGCAGTTGCCACCAAGGGGCTACCTAAATAGTCTCACTGTCAAACTCCTATGGCTAAGTGAAAGTGTTAAAGCATTATAGTCCGGTTGCCTGGCCCGCTGTGCTATCACCTCCTTTGTAGGACCAAGACGTTGGGTTAAGTGTGAAAATGCGTCTTCTGCGAGCACCCCCGCACTATGTGCGTGGGGGCTGAAGCCAACGACTGCCATCTTTCAGATTCTATATATATATATATATATATATGTATGTATGTATATATATATATATATATATATCTTAAAACGGCCGCACAGGAGGTGTTCCCAATACTTGGAGGCACAAGTATAAAAAAGGCCACTACAGTTTATCAAAATATTACTTTATAATTACATATGCTATCATAACATAGCATCTTTCGGGCACTGCGTCTCTATTACACGAGCGCCTTCAAGAACTTCCTGAAAATAGTGCTCGGAGGGTACTCAGCTTTTGTCCGAATCTCGGGACGCAACAACGGTGGTCTCCATCTCTGCCTAGTATGTCTTAACACGGGCAAGAGCCATCCTAGCGCCCTCTACGCATGCTGACCTCTTCATTGCATTTATACGCGGCACCGCATCAAGGAATTGCTGCACCAAGCTGAAATAACTCTTCGGCGCCAATCTCCCCGGCCACAGGTGACCCATGACGTACTTCATGGCGAGTCCAGACAACCTATTCAGTTCGGCCCATTGAGCCAAACGATCATCCACTGCCAGTGGACACTCTGGATTGTGAAACTGCGACCAAAAAAGCTTTTCCACTTCGCGATCTTTCTGATCTCGAAAGTGTTCGGTCGCATCAGCAGCACTCGCTGCCAAGTCCAGATAGGTATCCTCCACACTCCACATCCGGTCCAACGGAGCAAATTTCGGATCACAAAATTTCCTTCGCAGCATAAAGGGCTTTCCAGCCGCAATCTGTTCGGCCTGACGCAGCTCCTCCTTTGCAGCTCTCATCGCAGAGCGCGTCCTTGGCATTGGCAACGGCCTTCTCTAAGTCCGTCTGTTTCGCCTGGTCTTCTTTTTCAAGAAGTCTGCAATGTAGCGCTTTTTAACTTTTCGACCATCTCGGCCATCTCTTCCTTGCTTCGGCAATGAGCAGCCTGTTCGGCTCTCAGCTCTTCAAGGGCTTTCCTGGTGGCCGCATCACTTTCGCTGGCTTGTTCTTTAGCTCGGGAAAGTTCTGCCCTAAGACTCTCCACGGCGGCCGCACCATCTGCATCAAGCACACACATCATAAGACACAGGCATAAAACTGTTCTTACCTGATACCGCCCGAGGAATTACATACCTTGAGCCTCATCAAGCCGCTTATCGACAAGCGTGATGTCGGCATCTGCCACATCCAGTTGCCCCTTTAGTTCGGCAAAATTGTCAGTTCGGCTCGATTCCGGACACCCTGCCGCCTACATTCAAAGGCGACATCTTAGACCTGGGATTATGATCCTCCACGTGCCATCATTTCTTGACGATGCGCAGAGTCTCAGGGGCTACTATCTACACAGGGCGCATCTTACTCATGCGCAACTGACAAAAGTATACATTATCTAATGTACCTCGAAACCCGTCAATAAACTTTTGACGGCCTCATACAATCCACTCTCTATGGATGAAATCCTTTCAATCACCGTGCCCATCAATGCACGGTGCTCCTCTGAGATAGAAGCTCGCCCCAGCAGAATCTTTAGCTCCTCCGGCCGAGCACCAGACGGTGCCGGGCTCGTCCCATGACCTCTTTCGAAGGCCGGACGCGGAGAACCTCGAAGGGCCGCATAGCCACCTTCCGTCCCTACCGGATTTGGAGAAACCCTCCGCGACGACACCTCAGGGTCGCCCGCCTCGCTAGACGGCACGACAGGGGGAGGCGTCCCGCTCTCCATCATCTCCGGAAGGAGATCCCTCGAAGAGGAGCTCTGCTGAGAAGGGCCGAGGTCCGAGCTACAAGATAAAGGTTTGGTTAATCTTCTCAGATATAAATCAAGGACTTCCCTCATCCCTCAAAAGGAAAATCTTTTCTCCACTTACGGCTCGCTGGAGGGCTGATCCCCTTGAGGGCGTAGTCCGGCCGAGGAACTCCCCAGCGTCGGACCCTCTGACGAGGATTTTCTCCCCCGTTTCGAGGCCATGGTTTCTGGGTCATCAGAGGCGGCTCTCTTCTTCCCCTTAGGAGAGGAATTGTCGGTTCCTCCCTTCGGAGCAGCCTCCTTCGAAGAGGCCATAGCTTCCTTGTCCTCCCCCTCCAAAGGCATTATCTCCAGCATCCTGACCAGCACAGGATCCGGCCTGGTTTCAGGAAGGGGAGCCGGACACCTGATCAGCTTTGCCTTCGCTATCCACTCCTGTTTAAAAGGACGGCTCTTTTAGGGGCAAGTTTATGACAATTATACGGATAGAAGGTCCGGGCACAAGGTTGCTTACTTGAGTATCCAGACGATTGCAGCTTAGGCCTGCGTCCTCGGTTAAATCCGGACACATCTCTTGTGATCCGAAGAATAGTCTATACATCTCCGCGGGTGTTGCGCCCAGAAAGTTCTGGAGAGCTCGCGGTCCCTCTGGATTAAACTCCCACAGGCGAAGGGGGCGATGTTTGCTAGGCAATATTCGGCGAATCGACATGACCTGCGTCACCTTGACCAAGCTGAGGTCTCCTTCCAAGAGATCCTTAATTCGGCCCTATAACAGGGGCACGTTTTTGGGCAAACCCCAATCTAACCCTCTGTTAACCCATGACGCTAGCCGTGGTGGGGGACCCGAGCGAAAGGCAGGAAGCGCCACCCACTTGGTGCTCCAGGAAGCGGTGATATAAAACCACTCTCATTGCCACAAGCCTAGCTCCTCTTGAAAAGAGCCCTCGGGCCATGGAGCATCAGCATTTTTGCTTATAACAGCGCCTCCGCACTCTGCGTGCCGTCCCTTGATCATCTTCGGCTCCACTTTGAAAGTCTTGAGCCATAATCCGAAGTGAGGGTAACACGGAGGAATGCTTTGCATACAACGATAAACGAGGAGATATGGAGGATGGACTCCGAAGCTAAGTCGTGGAATTCCAGCCCGTAATAAAACAACAGTCCCCTCACAAAGGGGTCCATCGGGAAGCCTAACCCCCGAAGGAAGTGAGACATGAACACTACGCTCTCACCGGGCTGGGGACTGGGGATAGCCTGCCTTTGAGCAGGCAACCTGTGCGAGATTTCGGCGGTCAAGAACTTAGCCTCTCTCAACTTTAGCACGTCCTCCTCCGTGACGGAGGAGGGCATCCATTGGCCTTGAAGGTCGGAACCAGACATTGTCGAAGGTCTGAGGCGCCCGGAATCTGGAGCCTAGGGTGTTGGAACTCGAGGCGACGGGCGAACTTGTTTTGGGATTGGAGAAAAGGAGTAAGGCCCTGGTCTCTTTATAAGAGGTCGAATACCAGTAGCCCTCCCCGTAACCGTTTGGGACTCGCCTTTAATCGAGAAAACATGCTAACGGGCACGATTGGGTTACCCACGTCCGTATTGATGAGAATCCCGTAAAAGGGGGGCACACGATCTCTGCTTTGACAAGACGTGCCAAGGAAACCGCCTCGCAAAACACGCTGAGGTGGAAAAGTGAAAACGATTCGAGTGAAGGACTTGGCTGTAGTGTGATGACGCACTGCGGAATACGTCAGCAGATTTGATTTGTGTTAATATTATTCTCTCTATGGCAATATGTGCAAGCTTATTCTGCAGAGCCGGACACTACTCTTGGTGTTTACAATCTTCTATGAAGGACTTGGAGGAGGAACCCGCCTTGCAATGCCGAAGACAATTTGCGCGCCGGACTCGTCGTCATTGAAGCCTGGTTCAGGGGCTACTGAGGGAGTCCTGGATTAGGGGGTGTTCGGGTAGCCGGACTATACCTTCAGCCGGACTCCTGGACTATGAAGATACAAGATTGAAGACTTCGTCCCATGTCCGGATGGGACTTTCCTTGGTGTGGGAGGCAAGCTTGGCGACGCGGATATTCAAGATCTCCTACCATTGTAACCAACTCTGTGTAACCCTAACCCTATCCGGTGTCTATATAAACCGGAGGGTTGTAGTCCGTAGGCAATCAACTCCATATACAACAATCATACCATAGGCTAGCTTCTAGGGTTTAGCCTCCTTGATCTCATGGTAGATCTACTCTTGTACTACCCATATCATCAATATTAATCAAGCAGGACGTAGGGTTTTACCTCCATCAAGAGGGCCCGAACCTGGGTAAAACATCATGTTCCCTGCCTCCTGTTACCATCCGGCCTAGACGCACAGTTCGGGACCCCCTACCCGAGATCCGCCGGTTTTGACACCGACATTCCCCGATTCGTCATAGACTTAAACTTCCAAAACTTCTTTGTGTGTTTCGGTCTGACCGATTCATCCATTTCGGTCATACCGAGATCACTAAGTCGATCTAGGTTTTCAATCTCGGTGCAACCGATTTGAACCTTTCGGTCACACCGAGTTTCAGTAACTGCTTGCAGTTATGAATCTCGGTGCCACCGAGTTGTTCCACTCGGTCACACCGACAGGGTCGAGCTATATATATCCACGGGCAAAAAATTTGGAAATTTCTCCGAAGTCTTTTCGCCCGCGCTTAGCCCGCTCTACCTCCAGGGTCTTCGGATCGTCCTCCTCGTCGCCAGTTGCCTCCTGCCGCCGGTCTCCGCCGCCGTCAACGGAAATCATTCCCACCGTTGCCGCCGTAGCAAGTTCATCGCCGAACTAGGGTATGAACTTGATCACTGTGCTATCCTCAATCCGATTCCTAGCACATTGTGTTTGCCATGAATCTTCCCACGATTGAAACGATCTTATCCAGTCAAAACACTCCATAGATTAGAGTTGTATTGAAAATTTAGGGTTAAGTTTCCGCCGAAACCATCTCGGACCCACCGAGTTGTGGAACTCGGTACCACCGATTTGGCTCAGGCCATTGCACATGTAATTTTCGGTCTGACCGAGAATTGGAAATCGGTGTGACCGAGTTCAGTACTTTGTGAAACCCTAGCAGTCTTGGTGCCACCGAACTATGACTCGGTCTGACCGAATTCACTAGTTTTGGTTCCAACAGCTGCTTCGGTATCACCGAGTTTACAAATCGCTTTCTGTGGAAAACTAAAACTAAGTTTTTGACTCATTCTTTTGCAAAAACCTCTGCATTTTGTGATGCTCATCCACTCTATCTCATCTATATCTATTCACAGGGTCTGCTGTCAGTGTTTGCAATATGTCTGATCAGAGTGATAGCCAGAACAGGTCAGTGGAGCAGGTTCACCTGAGTGAGGGCACTAGTCCCTCTAGTAGTTCAGATGATGGTAGCAGGAGCACCCCAAGCAACTTACCCAAAGCTGCCACCAGGGCCAGAAAGAAGAAGACCTCTGAATCTGAGGATGAAGACTATGTGGAAGTTGAGGATGAGGCCACTTCCAAGAAGAAAGTGGTTAAGAAGGAATATAGCACTGCTACTGCCACCAAGCCAGCAATGAAGATCAAAAGGCCAGCAGGAAGACAACCCATGTCAAAAGCCAGAGCCACCACTCAAGCATCTTTGGAATCCAAAACCAAAGAGCCTGCTGCAAAAGGAAAGAAAAGGAAGGAAAGGGTCAAGAAGACCATGGCCAGAGTGATTGGAAAGGCTTCCATGATGGAAGAAGAAGAACAAGAGGTTGCTGCACCAGCACGCAAGGCACAAAAGCTGATGGGTGATGCTATAAAGTTAGGGGTTGCAACATCAAAGCCCAAAGAAGCACCCAAAGCAGCCTCCAAGCCCAAGAGTGCACCTAAGAGGAATACCAGGAGTATACCAGCTGCTGAGAAGAACAAGGCCCCAGTGCCTGAAGTTGCTGCTGATGAAGATGATGAAGGACAAGTCCTGAGAAAGCTCAAACCCAGAATCCCAGATCACAATGATGCTCATCCAGTAGCTGAGAACATGAAGATAAGGAAGGACTCAGGTCTGAGGCTATGGAGAGAGTCAGATCCATATGCCACCAGGAGAAGGACTGCTGTTGATTACAGGTTCCACACAAAGGAACAGCAGGATTTCTATGAGACAATTTTGTTGGACAAGAAGCCTATAGTGTGTGATATGAGGTGGGTCGACTGGACCTACATGAAGGAGAATGAAGAACACTATCCTGGAGTGTATGAAATCTTTAGTGCGTGTGGAGTTGCAGACTTTGTTGGGCAGAAGCTCACAAACTGGAATGATGAGCTCATTATGCAATTCTACTCCACAGCACATTTCTATCCAGATGGCAGAATAGTTTGGATGTCTGAAGGAACGAGATACCAATAAACTATTGAGGAATGGGCCAATCTGATCAATGCCCCAGAGGAAAGTGAAGATGACTTGGATGTTTATGCCAAGAAAAAGATGGATCACAATTCTATGTCACAAATGTACATGGAGATCCCAGACAAAGCTCTTGAGACTTTCAAGTTTGGGTCAGTCCATTTTCTTCTGTTAGGACTGCCAACGATCAACTGGATCCTAAGGCACACTCTTTTGCCCAAGTCAGGTGACCACAACATGATCAGAGGGCATGCAATTAATTTGCTACACATATTTAATGTGCCACAGAAATTCAAGGTCATGAGCCTCATGGGTGAGACTATCAAGAGGACAGCAGCAGACCAAAAGAGAAGTTGTGGATATGCCCCACAAATTCAGGAGTTGATTAACTCAAAGATGGGCACAGGAAAATATGTGTTGGATAAGGAACACTTTGTTCTCTATCCTGACTTTGAGGACAACCAAGTGGTTATGGATGAAGATGAACCATCCTCAGTACAAGCACAAGCCAAGAGAGAGAAGGCAAAAACAAAAAAAGCTGCAAAGATGCCAACCCAGGAGGAGGCATCTCAGTATCTTCTAAAAAGCAAGCAAGATCAGCTTGGCTACTTGATTGCATCCACTCTAAGGATAGAGAAAGGACTGGCCACCCTGACTCGAAACCAGGAGAGCTTGGAAAGAGTCATGGAGCAGAAGTTCTATGACATGGATGTGAAGGTAACTGAGATCCAGTCTGTTGTGGAGCAGCTACAGGATGACATGCAGGAGAGGAAGGGCAGAACAACCACTGATGCATTTGCCAGAGTGCCTAGAGCTTAGAGGTCAACTGCAGTACCAGTAACAGACACTAGAGCCACTTCATCTGCACCAGCTACAGCTTCAGTGCCACCAGCTCCAGCACCTACCCCAGCAGCTCCATCTACTTCGACTGAAGCCTTCGTTCTTGGAGTTATCCGGACACCACCAACTGAAGACCAAGCTTGAGAGACGTTTTAGTGCTATGCATTTTCTATGAACTTTTTGGTAACTTGTTGCCAAAGGGGGAGAAACATGTATAGATCATAGGCTTCGAGAGAGAGCGTTGCTTTTTATTCTCTCTTGCTTTGATGGTTGAACTTTGTTTGTTTTTTAATTGCTTGAGATACTATGCTATTATCTGTGAGACATTGATGATCATGTGGTTGATCATAAGCTACACTTATGCTTGTTAGATGATATTATCTTACTTATCCTTATATGATCATTCACTTTGCTTGGTGATGAGTGCATGTATTCAATCTTTATTATTTTGAGCGCTCCACCAAGATGTATGTGACATGGAAGAGTAACCCATGATCCTAACTCATTGTGCATTTGCAGTCCAAAGCAAATCTTAAGATATGCACAAATTTAGGGGGAGCTCTTGCTTTTCACATACTTCTCAAAGCGACAATATCTTTCACTCTTATTATCATTTGTCGAAGCTTTGATCTATATGTTGTCATCAATTACCAAAAAGGGGGAGACTGAAAGTGCAACTATCCCTGGGTGGTTTTGGTAATTCCTAACAACATATAGCTCATTGAGCTAACATTATTCCAAGATTAATATTTCAGGAAAAGCTCAATGAATGGCATGGCATGGATGAGGAAAGTGGATCCCTCAAAATTCTAAGGACAAAAAGTTTGGCTCAAGCTTGAAGCTCAAGACTCTACATTTTATATTTTAGTGATCCAAGATCACATTGAGTCTATAGGAAAAGCCAATACTATCAAGGAGGGATGAGGTGTTGCTTAATGGCTTGCTTGCTCAAAATGCTTAGTGATATGCTCCAAAATCCTCAACTACCTTCCCACATCCACATATGACCTAAACAAAAAGTCAAACTCGGCCCCACCGATTCTTTCTATCCGGCGCCACCGAGTTTCAAATGTCATAGCCACTGCCACAAACCCTAGGCAAATTGGTTTCATCAATAGGGATCTCGATCTCACCGAGATGGGATTGTAATCTCTCTGTTTCCCTTCGTAATGTTTTGGTCTTACCGAGATGAGCGATCGGTCCCACCGAGATTGCAATGTAAACTCTCTGTTTCCCTTTTGTAACACTTTGGTCTCACCGAGATTAGCGAATCGGTCCCACCGAGTTTACCTGACCAACTCTTTAGTTAGCTTATTACCAAAATCGGTCCCACCGAGTTTGTGTAATCGGTCACACCAAGATTACGTTATGCCCTAACCCTAACCAACTCGGTCCTACCGAGTTGCATCTCAGTCCCACCGAAAATCCTAACGGTCACTAGGTTTGCTGAATCGGTCCGACCGAGTTTAACCATTCGGTCCCATCGAGATTGGCAAATTGTGTGTAACGGTTAGATTTTGTATGGAGGCAATATATACCCCTCCACCCACTCTTCATTCGTGGAGAGAGCCATCAGAACATACCTACACTTCCAATACACATTTTCTGAGAGAGAACCACCTACACTTGTGTTGAGGTCAAGATATTCCATTCCAACCATATGAATCTTGATCTCTAGCCTTCCCCAAGTTGCTTTCCACTCAAATCTTCTTTCCACCAAATCCAAATCCTGTGGGAGAGAGTTGAGTGTTGGGGAGACTATCATTTGAAGCACAAGAGCAAGGAGTTCATCATCAACACACCATTTGTTACTTCTTGGAGAGTGGTATCTCCTAGATTGGCTAGGTGTCACTTGGGAGCCTCCGACAAGATTGTGGAGTTGAACCAAGGAGTTTGTAAGGGCAAGGAGATCGCCTACTTCATGAAGATCTACCGCTAGTGAGGCAAGTCCTTCGTGGGCGACGACCGTGATGGAATAGACAAGGTTGCTTCTTCGTGGACCCTTCGTGGGTGGAGCCCTCTGTGGACTCGCGCAATCGTTACCCTCCATGGGTTGAAGTCTCCATCAACGTGGATGTACGATAGCACCACCTATCGGAACCACGACAAAAACATCCGTGTCTCCAATTGCGTTTGAATCCTCCAAACCCTTCCCTTTACATTCTTGCAAGTTGCATGCTTTACTTTCCGCTGCTCATATACTCTTTTGCATGCTTGCTTGAATTGTGTGGAGATTGCTTGACTTGTGCTAAGATAGCTAAAATCTGCCAAGAACTAAAATTGGGAAAAGGCTAGATTTTTATTTGGTCAAGTAGTCTAATCACCCCCCTCTAGAAATACTTTCGATCCTACACAATTATATGCATCACTGTAATATATTTCACTGCCTGAGAAATACACTTTGAGTTAAAAGTAATATATTTTTAGTGGTATATATCTATATCAAAACAAGAGTGTTGTTTTCAAGTTTGTGAATAAGTACTGATACGTCTCCAACGTATCTATAATTTTTGATTGTTCCATGCTATATTATATTCTGTTTTGGACATTATTGGGCTTTATTAACACTTTTATATTATTTTTGGGACTAACATATTAACCGGAGGCCCAGCCCAGAATTGCTGTTTTTTTGCCTATTTCAGAGTTACGCAGAAAAAGAATATCAAACGGAGTCCAAACGGAATGAAACCTTCGGGAACGTGATTTTTGGAACGAACATGATCCAGAGGACTTGGACCCTACATCAAGACATCAACTAGGAAGGCACGAGGTAGGGGGCGCACCTACCCCCCCAGGGGCGCCCTCCACCCTCGCGGGGCCCATGTTACTCCACCGACGTACTTCTTCCTCCTATATATACCTACGTACCCCCAAACTACCAGATACGGAGCCAAAAACCTAATTCCACCGCCACAACCTTCTGTACCCGTGAGATCCCATCTTGGGGCCTTTTCCGGAGCATCGCCGGAGGGGGCATCGATCACGAAGGGCTTCTACATCAACACCATAGCCTCCCCGATGATGTGTGAGTAGTTTACGTCAGACCGTCGGGTCCATAGTTATTAGCTAGATGGCTTCTTCTCTCTCTTTGGATCTCAATTCAAAGTTCTCCATGATTCTCGTGGAGATCTATTCGATGTAATATTCTTTTATAGTGTGTTTGTTGAGATCGATGAATTGTGGGTTTATGATCAAGTTTATCTATGAACAATATTTGAATCTTCTCTGAATTCTTTTATGTATGATTGGTTATCTTTGCAAGTCTCTTCGAATTATCAGTTTGGTTTGGCCTACTAGATTGATCTTTCTTGCAATGGGAGAAGTGCTTAGCTTTGGGTTCAATCTTGCGGTGTCCTTTCCCAGTGATAGTAGGGGCAGCAAGGCATGTATTGTATTATTGCCATCGAGGATAACAAGATGGGGTTTATATCATATTGCATGAGTTTATCCCTCTACATCATGTCATCTTACTTAAAGTGTTACTCTGTTCCTTTGAACTTAATACTCTAGATGCATGCTGGATAGCAGTCAATGTGTGGAGTAATAGTAGTAGATGCAGGCAGGAGTCGGTCTACTTGTCTCGGACGTGATGCCTATATACATCATCATACCTAGATATTCTCATAACTATGCTCGATTCTGTCAATTGCTCAACAGTAATTTGTTTACCCACTGTAATACTTATGCTTTCGAGATAAGCCACTAGTGAAACCTATGGCCCCGGGGTCTATTTTCCATCATATTAATCTCCCGTTAACAAGCTATTTCTGGTGCCGTTTCTATTTCGCTTTATTTACTTTGCATCTTTATCATAAAAATACCAAAAATATTTTGTTACCATATCTATCAGATCTCACTCTCATAAGTGACCAAGAAGGGCTTGACAACCCCTTTATCGCATTGGTTGCGAGGTTCTTATTTGTTTGTGTAGGTGCGTGGGACTTGAGCGTGATCTCCTACTGGATTGATACCTTGGTTCTCAAAAACTGAGGGAAATACTTACGCTACTTTGCTGCATCACCCTTTCCTCATCAAGGGAAAACCAACGTAGTGCTCAAGAGGTAGCAAGAAGGATTTCTGGCGCCGTTGCCGGGGAGTCTACGCAAAAGTCAACATACCAAGTACCCATCACAAACCCTTATCTCCCGCATTACATTATTTGCCGTTTGCCTCTCGTTTTCCTCTCCCCCACTTCACCCTTGCCATTTTATTCGCCCTCTCTCTCCGGTCCTCCTTCTCTTTCCTATTTGCATCTTTTTGCCCCTTGCACTTTATGCCATTATGTCTGAAATTGGGGAAATTATTGTCGATATGGACAATAATAATATCATGGAAAATTCTGATGCTCCTGCTGAAGAACCCCCTATCTTACATACAAAAAAAATTCCGAATTGGTAGTGTTAATATTATTGGAAAAGGAGTTATCCAAGATTTCTTTACTTGTGCCGGTGCTTTGCCTTCTATGGGTAGTTCTATTCTTCATAGAACTAGTAGTCTTGCGGACGCTATCGCCATGCTTGTAATTGAACTTGAAAGACAATTCATGCACATGCATCCTTGCATACAAATGATTTTCCTAGAATTTTCTAATATTGAGCATTCTTCTGTTGAGCGTGCCGCTACTATCTTTTTGGCTCATGAGTTTAGATTTATAATAAAAGAGGCCAAAGAAATCTTTGCGCGTTATAGGGTGGACGTTGTCAGTCCTCCCATAGAGGCTATTCTCTTTGATCAAGAAAAAAATGCATTTTGAATCTCTAGACTATGTTGCTTTCAATGAAAATCTTAGAAAGAGGGTTCCTACCAATGTTCTAGTTGATAGAATTTCTGAACTTAATAATGATTTGGCTATTCGAGATAATGATCTAGGATATTCTCTCAAGTATAGGCTCACAAAGTTCTCTCAAAAGAATGCTTATAATGATGAATTGGTTGTGCAATACGAAGGGCCGAAGGAGGAACCTATACCTCCTAAACTTGATCTTGGTGACTTTTGTTCCATTAAATTTAGCCCTTTCGATTACTTTTGCTTGCCTCAAAGAAAACTTGCTGCTGAACGTAGAGAATATGAAATGAGTTTATTGAGCTATCATATTATTATGGCAATACCTAAATCTATCTTCGCTTTTATGCCTAGCTAGGGGCGTTAAACGATAGCGCTTGTTGGGAGGCAACCCAATTTTTTTTCCTTGCTTTTAGCTCCTGTTTAGTAATAAATAATTTATCTAGCCTATTTTTTGGTTGTGTTTTTTGTGTTTAATTAGTGTTTGTGCCAAGTAGAACCGTTGGGAAGACTTGGGGAAAGTCTTTTTGATCTTGCTGTAAAAAACAGAAACTTGAGCGCTCACAAGAATTGCTGCCATTTTTATTTGGAAAGTGATATTTAGTTAATTCTTTTTGAAGATGATTAATAGATAAATTCCTCACATCCAGCAATTTATTTTATAATTTTTGGGATCGCAGAAGTTTGCGTTAGCTACAGGTTACTACAGACTGTTCTGTTTTTGACAGATTCTGTTTTTCGTGTGTTGTTTGCTTATTTTGATGAATCTATGGCTAGTAAAATAGTTTATAAACCATAGAGAAGTTGGAATACAGTAGGTTTAACACCAATATAAATAAATAATGAGTTCATTACAGTACCTTGAAGTGGTGTTTTGTTTTATTTCGCTAACGGAGCTCACGAGATTTTCTATTTTGAGTTTTGTGTTGTGAAGTTTTCAAGTTTTGGGTTAAGTTTTGATGGATTATGGAACAAGGAGTGACAAGAGCCTAATCTTGGGGATGCCCATGGCACCCCAAGGTAAAATTCAAGGACACCCAAAAGCCTAAGCTTGGGGATGCCCCGGAAGGCATCCCCTCTTTCGTCTTCATCTATCGGTAACTTTACTTGGAGCTATATTTTTATTCACCACATGATATGTGTTTTGCTTGAAGCATCTTGTATTATTTGAGTCTTTGATTTTTAGTTTACCACAATCATCCTTTCTGTCCACACCTTTTGAGAGAGACTCACATGATTTGAAAATTATTAGAATACTCTATGTGCTTCACTTATATCTTTTGAGCTATATAGTTTTTGCTCTAGTGCTTCACTTATATCTTTTAGAGCACAGTGGTGGATTTGTTTTATAGAAACAATTGTTCTCTCATGATTCACTTAGATTATTTTGAGAGTCCTACAAAACAGCATGGTAATTTGCTTTAATTATGATAGGCATTCAAGATTAGTAAAAAAATTCTTATGAGTGTGTTGAATACTATGAGAAGTTTGATACTTGATAATTGTTTGAGATATGGAGATGGTGATATGCGAGTCATGCTAGTTGAGTAGTTGTGAATTTGAGAAATACTTGTGTTGAAGTTTGTGATTCTCGTAGCATGCACGTATGGTGAACCGTTATGTGATGAAGTCGGAGCATGATTTATTTATTGATTGTCTTCCTTATGAGTGGCGGTCGGGGACGAGCAATGGTCTTTTCCTACCAATCTATCCCCCTAGGAGCATGCGCGTAATACTTTGCTATGATAACTAATAGATTTTTGCAATAAGTATGTGAGTTCTTTATGACTAATGTTGAGTCCATGGATTATACGCACTCTCACCCTTCCACCATTGCTAGCCTCTCTAGTATCGCGCAACTTTCGCCGGTACCATAAACCCACCAAATACCTTACTCAAAACAGCCACCATACCTACCTATTATGGCATTTCCATAGCCATTCCGAGATATATTTCCATGCAACTTTCCACCATTCCGTTATTATGACACGCTTCATCATTGTCATATTGCTTGCATGATCATGTAGTTGACATCATATTTGTGGCAAAGCCACGTTCATAATTATTTCATACATGTCACTCATGCATCATTGCACATCCCGGTACACCGCCAGAGGCATTCACATAGAGTCATATTTTGTTCTAAGTATTGAGTTGTAAGTAAATAAAGTGTGATGATCATCATTATTAGAGCATTGTCCTAGTGAGGAAAGGATCATGGAGACTATGATTCCCCCACAAGTCAGGATGAGAATCCAGACGAAAATTAAAAAAAAAGAAAAAAAAAGAAAAAAAAGAGGCCAAAAGGAAAAAAAGAAGGCCCAAATAAAAAATGAGAGAAAAACAGAGAAGGGACAATGTTACTATCCTTTTTCCACACTTGTGCTTCAAAGTAGCACCATGATCTTCATGATAGAGAGTCTCCTATGATATCACTTTCATATACTAGTGAGAATTTTTCATTATAGAACTTGGCTTGTATATTCCAATGATGGGCTTCCTCAAAATGCCCTAGGTCTTCGTGAGCAAGCAAGTTGGATGCACACTCACTTAGTTTCTTTTGTTGAGCTTTCATATACTTATAGCTCTAGTGCATATGTTGCATGGCAATCTCTACTCACTCACATTGATATCTATTAATGGGCATCTCCATAGCCCATTGATACGCCTAGTTGATGTGAGACTATCTTCTCCTTTTTTGTCTTCTCCACAACCACCATTCTATTCCACATATAGTGCTATGTCCATGGCTCATGCTCATGTATTGCATGAAGATTGAAAAAGTTTGAGAACACCAAAAGTATGAAACAATTGCTTGGCTTGTCATCGGGGTTCTGCATGATTTAAATACTTTGTGTGGTGAAGATAGAGCATAGCCAGACTATATGATTTTGTAGGGATAACTTTCTTTGGCCATGTTATTTTGAGAAGACATAATTGCTTAGTTAGTATGCTTGAAGTATTATTATTTTTATGTAAATATTAAACTTTTGTCTTGAATCTTTCGGATTTGAATATTCATACCACAATTAAGAGAATTACATTGAAATTATTCCAAGTAGCATTCCACATCAAAAATTCTGTTTTTATCATTTACCGACTCGAGGACGAGCATGAATTAAGCTTGGGGATGCTTGATATGTCTCCAACGTATCTATAATTTTTGATTGTTCCATGTTATATTATATTCTGTTTTGGAAATTATTGGGCTTTATTATACACTTCTATATTATTATTGGGGCTAACCTATTAACCGGAGGCCCAGCCCAGAATTGCTGTTTTTTGTCTATTACAGAGTTTTGCAGAAAAAGAATATCAAACGGAGTCCAAACGGAATGAAACCTTCGGGAACATGATTTTTGGAACGAACGTGATGTAGAGGACTTGGACCCTATGTCAAGACATCAACAGGAAGGCACGAGATAGGGGGCGCGCCTACCCCCCCCCCCCCAAGCGCGCCCTCCACCCTCGTGGGGCCCACATTACTCCACCGACGCACTTCTTCCTCCTATATATACCTACGTACCCCCAAACTACCAGATACGGAGCCAAAAACCTAATTCCACCGCCGCAACCTTCTGTACCCATGAGATCCCATCTTGGGGCCTTTTCCGGAGCATCGCCGGAGGGGGCATCGATCACGGAGGGCTTCTACATCAACACCATAGCCTCTCCGATGATGTGTGAGTAGTTTACCTCAGACCTTCGGGTCCATAGTTATTAGCTAGATGGCTTCTTCTCTCTCTTTGGATATCAATACAAAGTTCTCCATGATTCTCGTGGTGATCTATTCGGTGTAATCTTCTTTTGTGATGTGTTTGTTGAGATCGATGAATTGTGGGTTTATGATCAAGTTTACCTATGAACAATATTTGAATCTTCTCTGAATTCTTTTATGTATGATTGGTTATCTTTGCAAGTCTCTTCGAATTATTAGTTTGGTTTGGCCTACTAGATTGATCTTTCTTGCAATGGGAGAAGTGCTTAGCTTTGGGTTCAATCTTGCGGTGTCCTTTCCCAGTCACAGAAGGGGCAGCAAGGCATGTATTGTATTGTTGCCATCGAGGATAACAAGATGGGGTTTATATCATATTGCATGAGTTTATCCCTCTACATCATGTCATCTTACTTAAAGTGTTACTCTATTCCTTTGAACTTAATACTCTAGATGCATGCTGGAAAGCGGTCAATGTGTGGAGTAATAGTAGTAGATGCAGGCAGGAGTCGGTCTACTTGTCTCGGATGTGATGCCTATATACATCATCATACCTAGATATTCTCATAACTATGCTCAATTCTGTCAATTTCTCAACAGTAATTTGTCTACCCATCGTAATACTTATGCTCTCAAGAGAAGCCACTAGTGAAACCTATGGCCCTCGGGTCTATTTTCCATCATATTAATCTCCCGTTAACAAGCTATTTCTGGTGCCATTTTTATTTCGCTTTATTTACTTTGCATCTTTATCATAAAAATGCCAAAAATATTATCTTATTATATCTATCAGATCTCACTTTCGTAAGTGACCGTGAAGGGATTGACAACGCCTTTATTGCGTTGGTTGCGAGGATTTTATTTGTTTGTAGGTGCGAGGGACTCGTGCGTGGCCTCCTACTGAATTGATACCTTGGTTCTAAAAAAACTGAGGGAGATACTTACGCTACTTTGCTGCACCACCCTTTCCTCTTCAAGGGAAAACCAACGCAGTGCTCAAGAGGTAGCAAGTACTATTCTACTTTGGATCCATCGCAACGCACGGGCACATTGCTAGTAAAATAAAAAGGAATGCCGCGTTCGCATCGCACCCCCACACGCCCGGGAATCGGGAGTATTCCACGGTCCATCCGGCATGCCACATAGCTAGGGAAGGCATGTTTCCTAGCATTTTCACTTTCATGTGGGACCACAGTTGAGCAAACCAACTATTAGTAAACCGCACCCCACCCGCCGCGTTGGAAAAACAGAAATGATGAGGGGAAGATCTAGTTGTAGCACGGAAGCCAATAAATTTGGTGTCAGATGGGGCTCGTTCATAGAGTAGGAGCACTCCGTACTACTACTCTTACTAGTACGAAGTTTGTACTACAACTAGTACTACCACTATACAACTAGGTACGTGCACGACACAGCATCGTAGGAACAAAAAATGGGAAGATCTTGTTTCGGGTGATTTATCTTTTTTCAGTCAACGTAGTATGAATAATATGATGTGGGAGGGACCCAAGAAGCTTATGTGGCTTGGTTGCATGGCTAGGAAAGGCTAGAGAAAAATAAATAGATAATGTGTTTAGAGTACACTCCACTAAATAAATACTTTGGATCCATTGAAACGCACAGGCTGGCACATTGGTAGTAGTAAGAAACAAATTCTGGGTTTGGCACGAGTTCATACTGCGGGAGCACCACAAGGCCTGGCGTAGGAGTTACATTTCCCTCTTGGGGTTCACGAGACCGAACTTCATTGGCTTGCTGTACCAGCCTATGAGTCAATGACATGTGGACCTTAAATGCGGCTGGCCCACATGTCATTCTCATGAAAGCAAAGTGGCGGTGGGACCGAGAGGGGTGAGGCACAGGTCGGCGGACGAGTCTTGCCAGCTCCCCTCCCATGCTCCGATCCGTACTCCCGCACCACTAATTTTCATCCAACGGTTATAATAGATTTCCTCGTGTGGGTCATCTATAGCCTCAAAGAAAGGTAAAAAAGGTTGCATTTCCAGGAAATAATTTCCCGCATGAATCTGTACACGCATGTAAGACCCTTTCCTTTTCTGCTCATCCTCCTCCAGATCATCAGCTGCATTGATAATGCCGGTGCCAACGCCAGAGCATCACAACAGGTGCCTTCCTAAGCCATGCAGCACGCTACGGTGCCAGCGAGTACCACCTCCTCCATGCCAACATCGGCGTCTAGGCCATGCACATGCAGCTGCTCCCATAGTATTTTACCCATATGTTCTACTGCAGAACCACACCGATCTTGGACGAGACCATGGAGCTTGTGTCCAAGAAAAGTCTCTGCCCAGTCGACGCATGTCAATAGTTCTTGACTGTTGTGACGTGCCGCACAACATTTACTAGCTCGCGCTCCGGATGAGCGGCAATGTGCTGCTCCCGATCGTCAGTGGTGCGACGGCAACGACAGTCGGGTAGGTGCTCGGGCGGGAGCCAATGATATACCCGGGGCACATAGGTCGACTTGGGCTCAAGATTCCAGCTGCTTGCACCGTCCCGAGGATGTACCACTCAGCGACAAGGCTGGAATGTTGGATAGGTATAGGCGTGTGCTCATGGGCGGGAGCAACCTGCTTAACGGGTACCGGTTTGCGAACATGATGTACTCGACGTAGTTGAGCCAGTGAGCCTGGAGGCGTTCCTGATGTCATACGTTGACACGTGGCTCAACGACATGCGACCACATGCCAGCGTAGGTCGGCTACTGGTAACCCACAAGTATAGGGGATCGCAATAGTTTTCGAGGGTAAAGTATTCAACCCAAATTTATTGATTCGACACAAGGGGAGCCAAAGAATATTCTCAAGTATTAGCAGCTGAGTTGTCAATTCAACCACACCTGGAAACTTAATATCTGCAGCAAAGTGTTTAGTAGCAAAGTAATATGATAGTAGTGGTAACGGTAGCAAAAGGTAACAGTAGTAAAAGTAATGTTTTTGGTATTTTGTAGTGATGATAGCAATAGCAACAGGAAAGTAAATAAGCGAAGAACAATATATGGAAAGCTCATAGGCAATGGATCGGTGATGGAGAATTATGCCGGATGCGGTTCATCATGTAACAGTCATAACCTAGGGTGACACAGAACTAGCTCCAGTTCATCAATGTAATGTAGGCATGTATTCCGAATATAGTCATACAAGCTTATGGAAAAGAACTTGCATGACATCTTTTGTCCTACCCTCCCGTGGCAGCGGGGTCCTTACGGAAACTAAGGGATATTAAGGCCTCCTTTTAATAGAGAACCAGAACAAAGCATTAACACATGGTGAATACATGAACTCCTCAAACTACGGTAATCATCGGTAAGTATCCCGATTATTATCACTTCGGGGTTAACGGATCATAGCACATAATAGGTGACTATAGACTTGCAAGATAGGATCAAGAACACTCATATATTGATGAAAACATAATAGGTTCAGATCTGAAATCATGGCACTCGGGCCCTAGTGACAAGCATTAAGCATAGCAAAGTCATAGCAACATCAATCTCAGAACATAGTGGACACTAGGGATCAAACCCTAATAAAACTAACTCGATTACATGATAGATCCCATCCAACCCATCACCGTCCAGCAAGCCTACGATGGAATTACTCATGCACGGCGGTGAGCATCATGAAATTGGTGATGGAGGATGGCTGATGATGACGATGGCGACGGATTCCCCTCTCTGGAGCCCCAAATGGACTCTAGATCAGCCCTCCCGAGAGGTATTAGGGCTTGGCGGCGGCTCTGTATCGTAAAACGCGGTGATTTCTTCTCTCTGATTTTTTTCTCATCAAAACTCAATATATGGAGGTGGACTTGGAGTCGGAGAGGCAACAGGGGGCCCACGATGTAGGGGGGCGCATCTCCCACCCTTGTGGGAAGACGGTGGGCCCCCTAGCCTTCATCTTTGGCAGGTATTTTTTTATTTTCTGAAAAGTGTCTCCGTGAAGTTTCGGGTCATTCCGAGAACGTTTGCTCCTGCACATAAATAACACCATGGTAATTCTGCTGAAAACAGCGTCAGTCCTGGTTAGTTCCATTCAAATCATGCAAGTTAGAGTCCAAAACAAGGGCAAAAGTGTTTGGAAAAGTAGATACATTGGAGAC
The DNA here is from genome assembly GCF_018294505.1 of Triticum aestivum. NCBI lineage: Eukaryota > Viridiplantae > Streptophyta > Magnoliopsida > Poales > Poaceae > Triticum > Triticum aestivum. Next base: position 279,952,033 of record NC_057806.1, read on the forward strand.
GTATCAGCTCTCCTAAGCTTAAACATTTGCTTGTCCTCAAGCAATTCAGTTGACAAACTGAAAGTGATAAAGAAAAACTTTTACAAACTCTGTTTGCTCTTGTTGTTGTAAATATGTAAAGCTAGCATTCAAGTTTTCAGCAAAGATTATAACAAACCACATTCGCAATAACGCATAGGTCTCAAGTTACTCATATCAATAGCATAATCAACTAGCGAGCCATAATAATAAAACTCGGATGACAACACTTCCTCAAAGCAATCATAATATGACATAACAAGGTGGTATCTCGCTAGCCCTTTCTGAGACCGCAAAACATAAATGCAGAGCACCTTTAAAGACCAAGGACTGACTAGACATTGTAATTCATGGTAAAAGAGATCCAGTCAAGTCATACTCAATGTAAACTAACAATAATGAATGCAAATGACAGCGGTGCTCTCCAACTGTTGCTTTTTAATAAGAGGATGATGACTCAACATAAAAGTAAATAGATAGTCCCTTCGCAGAGGGAAGCAGGGATTTCTAGAGGTGCCAGAGCTCGGTTTTGAAAAAGAGGTGAATAATATTTTGAGCGATATCCTTTCATTGTCAACATAACAACCAGGAGATGGCGATATCTTCCATGCTACACACATTATAGGCGGTTCCCAAACGGAATGGTAAAGTTTATGCTCCCCCTTCCACCGAGTTTGCTATGCTATAAACGAAATGGTAAAGTTTATGAATAGGCATCAATCCATGGCTTGCTCGAAACAACGAGTGCCTCCAACTAACAAGAGTCCCAGGGGGAGTTTTGTTTGCAATTATTTTGATTTAGTTTGCATAAAGCATGGGACTGGGCATCCCGGTGACCATCCATTTATCTCGTGAGTGAGGAGCGGAGTCCACTCCTCTTGAGAATAATCCGCCTAACATGGAAGATACAGACAGCCCTAGTTGATACATGAACTATTCGAGCATACAAAACAGGATATTTATTTGAAGGTTTAGAGTTTGGCACATACAAATTTACTTGGAAAGACATGTAGATACCGTATATAGGTAGGTATAGTGGACTCATGTGGAATAACTTTGGGGTTTAAGGAGTTTGGATGCATAAGCAGTATTCCCGCTTAGTACAGGTGAAGGCTAGCAAAAGAATGGGAAGCGACCAGCTAGAGAGCGACAACAGTCATGAACATGCATTAAAATTAATCAACATCAAATGCAAGCATGAGTAGGATATAATCCACCATGAACATAAATATCGTGAAGGCTATGTTGATTTTGTTTCAACTACATGTGTGAACATGTGCCAAGTCAAGTCACTTAAATCATTCATAGGAGGATACCACCCTATCATACCACATCATAACCATCTCAATAGCATGTTGGCATGCAAGGTAAACCATTATAACTCATAGCTAATCAAGCATGGCACAAGAAACTATGATCTCTAATTGTCATTGCAAACATGTTTATTCATAATAGGCCGAATCAAGAACGATGAACTAATCATATTTACAAAAACAAAAGAGGTCGAGTTCATACCAGCTTTTCTCATCTCAGTCAGTCCATCATATATCATCATAATTGCCTTTCACATGCACGACCGAACGATGTGAATAATAATAACAGCGCACGTGCATTGGACTAAGCTGGAATCTGCAGGCATTCAATAAACAGGAGAAGACAAGGCAATATGGGCTCTTTTGTCAGATCAACAATAATGCATATAAGAACCTCTTCAACAATTTAATCATGGTCTTCTCCTATCGACCCCCAAAGAAAAGAAAAGAAAAGAAACTATTTACACGGGAAAGCTCCCAACAAGCAAAAGAAGAACAGGAAATCTTTTTGGGTTTTCTTTTTAATTACTACTACAAGCATGGAAAGTAAAATAATTAAAAGCTACAACTAATTTTTTTGGTTTTTCCTAAGGTTTATTAAATACATAGGAAGAATGCATAAAAAGGAAAATAAACTAGCATGGATGATACAATGAAAAAGTATGAGCACCGACATCTAGCAATGAGTGTGTGAACATAAATGTAATGTCGGTGGGAAATACGTACTCCCCCAAGCTTAGGCTTTTGGCCTAAGTTGGTCTATGGCCACGGCTGGCCTGGCGGATATCCATAATAGTAGCTGGGGTCGTACTGTGATGCAGTAGCTATCACCTGCTGAGCTGCAGCGTGGCGATGGGCAGCCTCCTCTCTCCTCTCGTACTCATCTGCCTCCTCTCTGGGAATAGTATATCCTCCTCTTGCCTGATAATCAAAGAAAGCAGGAGCAGGGAGAGTAATACGGACAGCACTGCGTCTGTCAAAGATTAGTCGATACTGGAGAGGTGATTCATTCCTCTCGACAAACTGGTGGTGAACCATAGCATTAAAATCTAGATAGGCAGGAGGTAATTCAATATCATCTTCGCGTACATCTATACCAAGAAAATTAGCTATGCGGGTTGCATAAATTCCACCAAAGAAATCTCCATTACGTCTATTAAGATGCAACCTACGTGCAACAGTGGCTCCCAAATTATATGATTGGTCTCCTAACACAGCACTCCTAAGAATACTGAGATCGGGGACACACATGTGACATGCCTCATCTTTACCATTTATGCATCTACCTATGAAGAGAGCAAAATAATGTATAGCAGGAAAGTGAATGCTCCCTATGGTAGCTTGTGTAATATCTCTAGATTCTCCCACAGTTATGCTAGCAAGAAAATCTCTAAATTCAGATTTGCGAGGATCCCTTATACTACCCCATTGTGAAAGTTTGCATGTAGTGGTAAAATCCTCTAGTCCATGGTATAAGATTTATCATAAAGATCAAACAGGACAGTTGGAGAATTACGTGAAGTTGAAAATTCAAACCTCCTCACAAAGGAGCTAGTGAGCTCATGATACTGACTGCACTTCTCTTCCTCGAAGCTCACGAGATTAACGTTATGCAAATATGTGTTGAATTCTTCTTTTATTCCTGCTTGATCCATAAAATTTTCAGAAGGCCACTCACAAGGACGCACTGGAGCATCTCTTGGTGGCTCTTCGTCAGCATCACGCATTGCAAGCCTGGGTCCTTGCTTCTTTGAAGAACCACCTTGGAACATTTTCCTAAGCATTTTTCTTCCTCTGAAAAATTCTGAAAAATTTTAGTAACTTCAAAATAAAAGTAAACCAAACTCAATAATATCGATAGCAACTACTCCTACGAGTGCCTAGGGCCTATATCATGCATCAAAACTACTTTTGACCATATAAATTTGACATGCAAGCTCAAGAACAGGGTCACCTAAGCAGCAAAAATTTGCAATGAATAAAGCACTAGAACAAAAACTAATTGGACCAATGGAGGAGTCACATACCAAGGAACGACCTCCCCAAGCAGTTTTGTGAGAGGTGCTTTGAGAAAGGAGATCGAAAATGGCAGCAAAACGAGCTTGGACTCGGGTTTGAGCTGGTTATTCGTGTTTGGGGGAGGAAGATGAAGTGTGTGGGTGCAGGAATAAGTGGAGGAGTGCCACCGTGGGCCCACGAGGCAGGGGGTGCGCCCTAAGGGGGTGCGCGCGCCCTCCACCCTCGTGGGCAGGTGGTTGACCTCCCTGGTGTGTTCTCAGTTCCATAAATCCTCAAATATTCTAGAAAAAAATCATATTTAATTTTTAGGGCATTTTGAGAACTTTTATTTTCGAGGTATTTTTATATTGCACGGATAATCAGATAACAGACAGAAAAATATTTATTTTTATTTTATTTAATATAAATAACATAAAGTAAAAGTGGGTTACAAAAGGTTGTGCCTTCTAGTTTCATCCATCTCATGATCATCAAAAGGAATCCACTAACAAGGTTGATCAAGTCTTGTTAACGAACTCATTCCGAATAACATGCAACCGGAGAAATTTCGAATAACACTATGTTACCTCAACGGGGATATGCACATCCCCAATAATAAGAATATCATATTTCTTCTTGATAGTAAGAAGAGGAAATCAAAACCTCCAAATATAATCGATGGAATTTTTCCAATAGAATTGATACTGTGAAGTTGAGGTTGTTTCCTCGGAAAGCGTAGCGTGTGCTCATTACCATTAACATGAAAAGTGACATTGCCTTTAGTGCAATCAATAACAGCCCCTGCAGTATTCAAAAAGGGTCTTCCAAGAATAATAGACATACTATCGTCCTCGGGAATATCAAGAATAACAAAGTCCGTTAAAATAGTAACATTTGCAACTATAACAGGCACATCCTCACAAATACTGACAGGTATAGCAGTTGATTTATCAGCCATTTCAAAGATATTATAGTAGGTGTCAACTTATTCAAATCAAGTCTACGATATAAAGAGAGAGGCATAACACTAACACCGGCTCCAAGATCACATAAAGCAGTTTTAACATAGTTTCTTTTAATGGAGCATGGTATAGTGGGTACTCCTGTATCTCCAAGTTTCTTTGGTATTCCACCCTTAAAAGTATAATTAGCAAGCATGGTGGAAATTTCAGCTTCCGGTATCTTTCTCTTATTTGTAATAATATCTTTCATATACTTAGCATAAGGATTGGTTTTGAGCATATGAGTTAATCGCATGCATAAAAAGATAGGTCTAATCATTTCAGCAAAGCGCTCAAAATCCTCATCATCCTTTTTCTTGGATGGTTTGGGAGGAAAAGGCATGGGTTTCTGAACCCAAGGCTCTCTTTCTTTACCATGTTTCCTAGCAACGAAGTATTTCTTATCATAACATTGATTCTTTGATTGTGGGTTATCAAGATCAACAGCAGGTTCAATTTCTATATCATTATCATTACTAGGTTGAGCATCATCATGAACATTATTTTAACATTATCACTAGTTTCAGTTTCATTATCAGGTTGTGTTTCAGCATCAGAAATAGAAATATCATTTGGATTCTCAGGTGTTTCAACAATAGGATCACTAGAAGCATGCAAAGTCCTATCATTTTTCTTTTTCTTCTTTTTAGAAGAACTAGGTGCATCTATATTATTTCTCTGAGAATCTTGCTCATTTCTGTTAGGATGTCCTTCAGGATACAAAGGTTCCTGAGTCATTCTACCAGTTCTAGTAGCCACTCTAACAACTTAATCATTATCTTTATTATTCAATTCATTGAGAAAATCATTTTGAGCTTTAAGTACTTGTTCTACTTGAGTGGTAACCATAGAAGCATGTTTACTAATAAGTTTAAGTTCACCTTTAACATTAGCCATATAATCACCTAAGTGTCCAAGCATATTTGAATTGTATTTTAATTGTCTACCAAACTAAGCATTAAAATCTTCTTGGTTAGCCATAAATTTATCAAACTCATCTACACATGGGCTAGCAATTTTAGTAAACGGGATTACAGCTTTATCATATCTATAGAGAGAATTTACCTTTACTACCTATGTCGGTTTATCAAGACCGTGAGTTTCTTCAATAGGTAATGGATTAGGATTATATGTTTCTTCAACAGGAGGTAAATTAAGACCATGTATTTCTTCAATAGGAGGTAAATTCTTAACATCTTCAGCTTTAATACCCTTTTCTTTCATAGATTTCTTTGCGTCCTGCATATCTTCAGGATTGAGAAATAGAATACCCCTCTTCTTCGGAGTTGGTTTAGGAATAGGCTCAGGAATTGGCTCCGGAGGTGTCCAATTATTTTCATTTGTCAACATATTATTCAATAGAATTTCAGCTTCATCCGGTGTTCTTTCCCTGAAAACAGAACCAGCAACAACTATCCAGGTAATCTCTGGAGGCATCAGTTAGTCCATTATAAAAGATATCAAGTATTTCATTTTTCTTAAGAGGATGATCAGGCAAAGCATTAAGTAATTGGAGAAGCCTCCCCCAAGCTTGTGGGAGACTCTCTTCTTCAATTTGCACAAAATTATATATATATATATATATCCCTTAAAGCAGCTTGTTTCTTATGAGCAGGGAAATATTTAGCGGAGAAGTAATAAATCATATCCTGGGGACTACGCACACAACCAGGATCAAGAGAATTAAACCATATCTTAGCATCACCCTTTAATGAGAACGGAAATATTTTAAGGATATAAAAGTAGCGAGTTCTCTCATCTTTAGTGAATAGGGTAGCTATATCATTTAGTTTAGTAAGATGTGCCACAATAGTTTCAGATTCATAACCATGAAAAGGATCAGATTCAACCAAAGTAATTATATCAAGATCAACAGAGAATTCATAATCCTTATCAGTAACAAACATAGGTGAAGTAACAAAAGCAAGGTCAGGTTTCATTCTATCATTTAGGGATTGCTTACTCCATTTAGCTAATAATTTTTTAAGTTGAGTTCTATTTCTGCAAGCTAAAATGGCTAAAGAAGCATCTTGATCAAATACATAACCCTTAGGAATAGCAAGTGGTTCTTCATCATCACTTTCATCAGTATCATCAGATTCAATATTTTTCAATCTCTCTAGCCCTAGCAAGTTGTTCATCGAGAAAATTACTAAGTGGCATAGTAGTATCAGGCATAGAGGTAGTTTCATCATAAGTATCATGCATAGCAGAAGTGGCATCATCAATAACATGCGACATATCAGAACGAATAGCAGAAGCAGGTGTAGGTGTCGCAAGCTTACTCAAAACAGAAGGTGAATCAAGTGCAGAGCTAGATGGCAGTTCCTTACCGCCCCTCGTAGTTGAGGGATAGATCTTGGTTTTTGGATCTCTCAAGTTCTTCATAATGATAAGCAGATATATATCCCAAGTGACTCAAAGAATAGAGTTATGCTCCCTGGCAATGACGCTAGAAAATGGTCTTGATAACCCACAAGTATAGGGGATCGCAACAGTTTTCGAGGGTAAAGTATTCAACCCAAATTTATTGATTCGACACAAGGGGAGCCAAAGAATATTCTCAAGTATTAGCAGCTAAGTTTTCAATTCAACCACACCTGGAAACTTAATATCTGCAGCAAAGTGTTTAGTAGCAAAGTAATATGATAGTAGTGGTAACGGTAGCAAAAGGTAACAGTAGTAAAAGTAATGTTTTTGGTATTTTGTAGTGATGATAGCAATAGCAACGGGAAAGTAAATAAGCAAAGAACAATATATGGAAAGCTCGTAGGCAATGGATCGGTGATGGAGAATTATGTCGGATGCGGTTCATCATGTAATAGTCATAACCTAGGGTGACACAGAACTAGCTCCAGTTTATCAATGTAATGTAGGCATGTATTCTGAATATAGTCATACGTGCTTATGGAAAAGAACTTGCATGACATCTTTTGTCCTACCCTTCCATGGCAGCGGGGTCCTTACGGAAACTAAGGGATATTAAGGCCTCCTTTTAATAGAGAACCAGAACAAAGCATTAACACATGGTGAATACATGAACTCCTCAAACTACGGTCATCACCGGTAAGTATCCCGATTATTGTCACTTCGGGGTTAACGGATCATAACACATAATAGGTGACTATAGACTTGCAAGATAGGATCAAGAACACTCATATATTGATGAAAACATAATAGGTTCAGATCTGAAATCATGGCACTCGGGCCATAGTGACAAGCATTAAGCATAGCAAAGTCATAGCAACATCAATCTCAGAACATAGTGGACACTAGGGATCAAACCCTAACAAAACTAACTCGATTACATGATAGATCCCATCCAACCCACCACCGTCCAGCAAGCCTACGATGGAATTACTCACGCACGGCGGTGAGCATCATGAAATTGGTGATGGAGGATGGTTGATGATGATGATGGCGACAGATTCCCCTCTCCGGAGCCCCGAACGGACTACAGATCAGCCCTCCCGAGAGGTTTTAGGGCTTGGCGGCGGCTCCGTATCGTAAAACATGATGATTTCTTCTCTCTGATTTTTTTCTCATCGAAACTCAATATATGGAGGTGGAGGGCGCGCCCCCACCCTCGTGGCAAGACGGTGGGCCCCCTGGCCTTCATCTTTGGCAGGTATTTTTCTTATTTTCTGAAAAGTGTCTCCGTGAAGTTTCAGGCCATTCCGAGAACGTTTGCTCCTGCACATAAATAACACCATGGTAATTCTGCTGAAAACAACGTCAGTCCGGGTTAGTTCCATTCAAATCATGCAAGTTAGAGTCCAAAACAAGGGCAAAGCTGTTTGGAAAAGTTGATACGTTGGAGACGTATCAGCTACGTGGAAGTGGCATCGGTGTGGTTTGAGATGCCCAGCTGGCCGTTGTCGCGGCGGCGTTCGTGACTCACTCGTTCGAGTTCAACCAGCCGGTGGTGGCCTAGCCGTGGCGAGGGTGCCACAGCTGGACGTCGGAGTGTTATGAGGCGTAGATGTCCATGGAAGGAAACTATGGCAATTTTGCAAAAAGATACCCACACCCCTCTCCACATTTGCAAATAAGGTCTTCCCTCGTTCATCCTTTTCTCCCACAAGATAAACTACTCATACAAATGCATCTTGATGTTCTGTGCAATGCACGGGCATCTTGCTAGTAAGAAACAAATCTCGAGTTTGGCATGAGTTCATGCAGCGGTAGCACCACAAGGCCTGGTGCAGGAGTTACATTTCCCTCTCGGGGCCCACGGGACTGAGCTTTAGTGGACCCGATAGGTGGCTGGTCCACATGTCCTCTTCTTCTTCTTCTTCTTCTTCTCATTTTCTATGGGAGACAGCTTCGCAACAAGCTCTTTGGACCTTGCACCTATTTCGAAACTCACACAGGCATCGAGGGCAACATATTTTATCCACTCGTATGTCAAGGGATAATTCTCTGAAAATGCAACTATCCCTGGGTGGTTTTGGTAATTATTAACAACATATAGCTCATTGAACTAATACTATTTCAAGATGATCAATTCAGAAAGTTCAATGATTGGCATGGAATGGATTAGGAATGTGGATCCCTCAAAACGCTAAGGACACACATTAGCTCAAGCTCAAGGCTCTACATTTTCATTTTAGTGATCCAAGATCACATTGAGTCCATAGGAAAAGCCAATACTATTAAAAGGGGATGAGGTGTTGCTTAATGGCTTACTTGCTTAAAATGCTTAGTGATATGCTCCAAAAACCCTCAACCACTTTCTCATTGAGGGAGTCCTGGATTAGGGGGTGTTCGGGTAGCCGGACTATACCTTCAGCCGGACTCCTGGACTATGAAGATACAAGATTGAAGACTTCGTCCCGTGTCCGGATGGGACTTTCCTTGGCGTGGAAGACAAGCTTGGCGATGCAGATATTCAAGATCTCCCACCATTGTAACCGACTCTATGTAACCCTAACCCTATCCGTGTCTATATAAACCAGAGGGTTGTAGTCCGTAGGCAATCAACTTCATATACAACAATCATACCATAGGCTAGCTTCTAGGGTTTAGCCTCCTTGATCTCGTGGTAGATCTACTCTTGTACTACCCATATCATCAATATTAATCAAGCAAGACGTAGGGTTTTACCTCCATCAAGAGGGCCCGAACCTGGGTAAAACATCGTGTTCCCTGCCTCCTGTTACCATCCGGCCTAGACGCACAGTTCAGGACCCCCTACCCGAGATCCGCCGGTTTTGACACCGACATTGGTGCTTTCATTGAGAGTTCCTCTGTGCCGTCACAATCAGGAAGGATGCCTCCTCTCGTCTTTAAAGATGGCGCCGTTGCTAAGGGAGCCTTGGCTATCGGCCAAACCCTCCGGCTAGGCGGTTTCCTCATGACCGCCTGTTCGGCTGTTGCGCCAACGGTGACCTCTCGGGTCATCAAAAGCAACCTACACGTCAGCTCGGAGCTCGTCGAGCAGCTAGATCCAATGGAGCTCTCTTCTATAAACGAGCTCTTGGATCACATCGCCGCCCTGGGGGTCGCTACGGATTACGACCAGGTTGGGCTTAAACCCGATCTAAGAGAAATTAACTCTTCCCAAGTCACCCACCACGTTGCCGTGGTAGATACGCTGTGCGGCGACCCTTCATCTATTTTAAGGACTAGCTACATCCGAATTCCCGACCCCTCCAAGACAGATACCCGCGGAGGGGGAGATATAACTCAAGACCTGAGCTTAGGATCAGGCAACGGGCCAGATTCACTAGACAACATCCAAGAATCCAAACTTCAGAGTTCGGAAACTCTTCGGCCTCCGAATCTTGGATTGGGTGAGGTTTCAGATTCAACGACACCCGCCCACGCAATCATAAGCGATCTCTCCCAAATCAAGCAGAGGCTCGAGGAAACAGTACATCATTACTGGGCCAGATTCCTCCTGGTTATGAACAGGATAAAGGATTGCCGCGAGGAAGACGCAATCTCAATTTTTTGCAGTAATTGCATGGACAAGGGAATCCTTAACGCCGTAAGTCGTCGTGATATCACACGCTTCGCTGACTTGGCGTCCATAGTACAAAAATACTGTGCGATGGAAAACGCCTGGAAAACCGAAATAAATTTTTGGGATAATCCGGCCTTGAATAGTAATCCCGTCCGAACTAAGAGGGTGCATCATCACAGGACACCCGGAATAAACACCAAAAAGCCAAAACCCTCTACAGGGCATGGAACCGTACTGGAAAGTTGGCTTGATGGACCCTGTAGAATTCACAGTACAGAGGACGCCACACCAACTCACAGCCTTAGAGCATGTTGGATACTCCGGCAGGTGGCCAAAATCGGCGAGGACCTCTTAGTTCCGGAGGCCGCAGAAAGCCAGCCCATGGACACCAGTACCGTTCTCCCAGTCTTCGAGACTTTCGCATCAAACAATGTGCAAAAAAGAACACTCTGTAGCCTCGCCGAAGTCTATCAAGTTGCAACAATAAATCCATGGAGCGACACTGCCATTACCTTCAACGCAAGTGATGAACCTAGATTCCGAACAGCCCGAGCACCAGCCGCATTGGTCCTCAGTCCCATAGTAGACGGCTTTTGCCTCACCAAGGTGCTCATGGATGGAGGCAGCGGACTGAACCTCATTTATGAGGAAACTCTTCAAAAAATGGAAATAGACTGGAACCGCATTGAGCGAAGCAGCACAACCTTTAGAGGAATAATCCCCAGTCGGGAAGCGCGCTGCACAGGAAAAATCACACTAGATGTGGTGTTCAGCATGCCGGATAATTACATGTCCGAAGAAGTCACGTTTCAGGTGGCCCCATTTAAGAGTGGATATCACACTTTACTAGGGCGGGAAGCATTCACAATCTTCCAAGCAATACCTCATTACGGGTACATGAAGCTTAAGATGCCCGGGCCGAATGGAATTATCACTCTAGCTAGTGATCCGGACATAGCACTCCACGACGAAAACAAGACGGCCGCATTAGCCCTTGAGGCGCTATCCGAAGCCTTAGCAGCCGAGGAACTGACTGCGCTGCGTTCCATGGTTAACAGGGATGATGTGATACTCGATAAGAGATCCAAATCCACATCCTTCAAGCCAGCCGACGAAATAGTCAAATTCCAGGTCCATCCAACGGACCCCAATAAAATAGCTTCAATCGGGGCACGACTGAACCCTGATGCAGACGCCGCACTGCGAGAGTTCCTACAAGAGAACTGGGACATCTTCGCCTGGCACCCTTCAGACATGCCAGGGATCCCACGCAGGCTGGCCGAACACAGCTTAAATATCCTAAAAGGATTTAAACCTGTCAAACAAGCCCTTCGGCATTTTTTCGAACCCAAGAGACAGGCTATGGGAGAGGAGCTAGCCAAGCTATTGGAGGCCGGATTCATCAGAGACATAAAACATCCGGACTGGCTAGCAAACTAGGTGATGGTACCAAAGAAGGACAAATCCTGGCGCCTGCGTGTCGATTTTAAAGACCTTAACAAGGCTTTCCCAAAGGATCCCTTCCCCCTCCCCCACATCGATCAAATTATCGATGCCACCGCAGGACACGATTTGTTGTGTTTCCTCAATGCATACTCCGGTTACCATCAAATCAAGATGGCAGAATCAGACCAAGCTGCAACAACATTCATCACACCATACGGCCCATTCTGCTTCAACACAATGCCCTTTGGGCTGAAAAACACCGGCGTAACATATCAGCGCATGATCCAGACATGTCTGGCAAACCAGATCGGCAAAACAGTGGAGGCATATGTGGATGATGTGGTCGTCAAATCAAGACATGTCGAATCCCTAGTAAACGACTTGAGGCTTACATTCGATAACCTCCGATAATATGACATCAAGCTCAACCCAGAAAAATGCGTCTTCGGCGTTCCAGCCGGAAAGCTCTTGGGCTTCATTGTATCCGGTAGAGGAATTGAAGCAAACCCAGCCAAGATCCGAGGTTTGTCACAATTGGATGTCCCAAAGGACCTCAAACAAATACAAAAATTAATCGGATGTGTGGCGGCTTTAAGCCGCTTCATCTCCCGCTTGGGAGAAAAGGCACTACCCCTCTATCGCCTCCTTCGGCGCACCGAACACTTCGAGTGGACGGATGCCGCCACGGCCGGACTTGATGAAATAAAAGCCATATTGGCAACAAACCCAGTCCTGGCCGCGCCGAACACCGGCGAACCAATGTTATTATACATTGCAGCTACACATCAAGTTGTCAGCGCAGTGCTCGTTGTCGAGCGGGAAACGGATGGACACAAATTCCCCCTTCAAAGGCCGGTCTACTACATGTCCACTGTCCTCACTCCATGCAAATCACGGTACCCGCATTACCAAAAGATTGCATACGTGGTATTCATGGCATCCCGGAAGCTACGACACTACTTTCAAGAGTGTTCCATAACAGTAGCCTCGGAAGTACCACTCAACGATATTATCAACAACCGCGAAGCAATGGGCTAGATTGCAAAATGGGCCATCGAGCTTCTCCTGTTCGATATAACCTATAAGCCACGGCGAGCTATTAAATCGCAAGTTTTGGCCGACTTCGTCGCAGAATCGACGGAGGCCGAGCTCCCCAAAGAGTACGACACATATTCAAACTGGATTATGCATTTCGACGGCTCCAAAATGTTGGCCGGACTGGGGGCTGGCGTCGTCCTGACGTCCCCCACAGGAGACACAGTCCAATATGTGCTCCAGATCATGTACACGGATTCCAACAATGCAGCCGAATATGAGGCCCTCCTACATGGTCTCCGGATAGCAGTATCCATGGGTATCCAGCGCCTAGAGGTACGCGGGGATTCAAACCTCGCGATATCCCAAATAAATGGAGACTTCGACGCCAAGGACCCAAAAATGGCAGCTTACCGCAACGCCGTCCTAAAAATGTCAGCTCGGTTCAAAGGGCTACAGTTTCACCATATAGCCCGAGAAAACAATCAAGCAGCGGACGTCCTGGCACGCATCGGAGCAAAACGCGATGCAGTCCCCCCCCCCAACATCTTTTTGGAAAGATTGTTCAAACCATCCGTAGCATGGGAGGGGGAACCCGCAAATAACAGCCCAGACCCAGCCGCACCACTCGACGCCGAACAATCTGACACAATTGGAGACTCTACCAATGAAATTACACCTTCAGCCCACGTAATAATGGCGGTTATCACCCCGTGGACAGAACCACTCCTAGCCTACCTTACTAGGAAGGAACTCCCGGAGGACCAAAACGAGGCCCGCTGCATAGTGCGGCGATCTAAAGCCTATAGAGTCCACGAGGGAGAGCTTTATAAGAAAAGCACTACCGGAGTCCTTCAAAGGTGCATCTCCGAAGAGGAAGGGCGGAACCTTCTAGCTGAAATTCATGCCGGACTCGGTGGTTACCACGCCGCTGCTCGGTCCCTTGTTAGCAAGGCTTTCCGTACAGGCTTATATTGGCCGACGGCCCGGGCAGACGCTCAGGACCTAGTCCAACGATGCGCTGGTTGCCAACTTTTCACCAACCAAAGCCATATGCCACCCACCGCACTCCAAACTATACCCATCACCTGGCCTTTTGCGGTCTGGAGGCTTGACATGGTCGGACCCCTTAAAGGCGGGACCGATAGGAAAAATACTTACTGGTCATGGTGGATAAGTTCACCAAATGGATAGAAGCCAAGCCTGTTAAAACGGCCGAATCCGGACCTGTGATAGACTTCATATCCGGGGTTGTACACCGTTATGGCGTCCCCCACAGCATTATAATCGATAACGGTACAAACTTTACCACCGACAAGGTAAAACTCTGGTGCAAAAACATGGGCATCAAGCTCGATTATGCTTCCGTCTATCACCCACAAACCAATGGCTAGGTCGAACGCGCAAATGGTCTTATCATGAGCGGCATTAAACCCAGACTGGTGCGGTCCCTCAAGGAATCTAACACGCACTGGGTAGAGGAGCTCGACTCCGTGCTATGGGGGCTGCGGACCACGCCAAATCGCACCACCGGATACACACCATTTTTCATGGTGTACGGCGCAGAGGTAGTTCTGCCCTGCGACATAATTCATGACTCACCTAGAGTGCGCATGTACGAAGAAAGAGAAGCCGAGCTCGATCGGCAGGACAACTTGGACGCCATGGAGGAGGAGCGTGACGTGGCAAAAGCCTGTTCTGCATTTTATCAACAGCAGGCCCGAAGATATCAAAGCAGAGAAGTACGGGCCAAAAATTACAATGTTGGCGAACTAGTTCTACACCTGCCGGATAAGAAAAAGGACAAACTCAAGCCCAAGTGGGAAGGTCCATTCATAATCGACCAAGTCCTGACTGGTGGGGCATACCGCCTGCAAGATGCGTCGGATAACCGACTCGAGCCGAACCCGTGGAACGCCACCCGTCTCTGAAGATTCTATGCCTAGCGCCGGATTCTGTGTTCGTCTCCTTCCTCTGTCCATTTTTTGCATTTTTCTATCTTACATTTCTCTCCTTCCCCTCTTTTCTTTTATAGCCCTTAAAGGCTCATCCAGTGACGCGCCACTCGCGCTCATTAAACCTGGCGGCTTCTTTAATAGAAGCTTATTTATACGGGCTTCACGCCCAACACATGCGTCAAACTTCCGCATGTACCTTTTTCTTCACCATTATATGCATCGATATGACTTAAGTTTTGGCCAAGCTGGGTTGCCTGGCTCCTGTGCTTACCCCTACGTTCCCGATTGTTCGGCTAGGTGGTAAAGCGAGCACCTCTGCGATTGTTACTGCCGGGTCAGCCGGATGTGTACCTCAGACTGGGTGAAGCCGAAAGCTAGCGTTCTTAAGGGAATATTCAGTCGGTGAAATAAAAGATGATCTTTTTACCCATTTTATGCGCCCCCAATGCCTTTTTCTGCGTTTTTTCACGCAGTCCAGACATGCACTTTAGGGCATGCCTCCCAGTGAAAGGAACCCCTAACGGAACTATTCTCTCTGGAAGATGTTTCTTACTAACCATGTAATATAACATAACTAGTTGGGCACTTGTCTGATAAAGCACTAATGACCCCTACGCCCGGTCTCCACGCATACCCTGGTTCTTATATAACCGCTATGGTATTCGGACACACTCCGGACCGTCAGGTCCCGAGGTTGAAGCGAAAAGGTCGGCAACGACAAACGATCTACAATCTGGCTAGAAGGCATTACACATGTCAATTTCAAATTACATAGTCATTCTGACTGATTGTATTCCTCTTCTATACCATCTAACAGGCTATCTAATTTATAGTTCTGCTGGGAATACTTCGCGGCCAACTCTACTTGGCCGTATACTAAGCTTACAGGGATCTCCTTCCCGTTAGGCCCCACTGGTCTGATCTCGGCCATGTGGTTTGGGTCAGACTTCGTAAAACGGGTCTTCACCATGGCCCAGGCCGCCCTAGCGCCTTGTCGGCAGGCCGATATCTTCCATAACCGGAAGCACCGCCGAGCTCCCTTCAGCTTCTCCACAAGCTATCCAAGGCCCTTGGGCACGGATTGGGCAGGCCATAAGGCTTGGGCAATACCCCGCATTGCCTTCCGAATTCGCTCATGCAGTTGCAAGAGTTCGGGAAGAAGGTCACCCGTAGAACCGGGCATCTTCTCTGCAGGACGACCTGTGAGCATACCTACAGACATTACTCTGTTAGTCGACTTCCTCACTGAACTCTTTTTTCAAAGTTCGTTCAAGCACTTACTAAAAATGCCGCGTCGAAGCCGCTGATTCTCCTTCGTGGAGTCCGACAGCTGGCCATGAACATCTTTAAGTTCGACTTCCAGCTTGGTGTTGGCATCCTGAAGATCATTCTTCTCTCGCCTCACCTTTGTCAACGTACTCTCGCCGGCCTTTAGCCGGCGTAAGAGTTGTTGCTTGTCCGGATCGAGTCCGGCGCCATCTGCAATATGATTTGTCAGATTTGCACCCACACCGCACAATACTAATCTTTCGAAGTGTATCTTACCTAAGGGGGTCTCTTTAGCCTCCCCTGCTGCGGCTAGTGCGGCCTCTAGTTGGGCCTTGCACTTTTCCAGCTCCTGGGATAGTACGGCATTCTTCTCTATAAGAAGCTGCATATTAAGTGATCCTTAAATCAGTTGCTCTAACTGCTTCAAGTCTCGGGGGCTACTGGCATATATATATATTTAACCAAAATTTTCTTACCCGTATGTCTTTTACATACTGCTTCGTGGCTCTGGCTAAACCATTTTTAGCGGCACGAAGGTACGCACCTCCCGAATTAAAGGCATCTAAAGCCTCTTGGGAGAAACAAGCATCACGTAGAATTGTCTGGCGACGCCTGTGGTTCATGGCACTCTCCACTTCAGAATTTGTGGCAGACAGCCTGTTTGCATCCTCTGTCGGAGGAGCGTCCGGTGCGCGTCTTGTGCTCGCCTCCGCTTCCTGGCCAGACATTGGAGCCTGGCTGGTGGAGGCGCGATTGGCAATCTCTCCAGATGTTGTCCGGTGAGGTCTGTTCGTTCTGAAGATAGCACGAACGTTAATATGCCCTGACAGAATAACTCCAGCGAAACAGAGGGTGCACTATACCTTTGCGCCGGCATCTCAGTCCGGACTTCATTCCTTTTTGCCCCACGGGGCTCTGCAGCCCCTCGTTGGCTAGCCGCCGCAGGTTCGGCCTCCTGCCTCGGAAATCTCCCCTGCAAAACATGGCTGCCGTCAGAAACACCGGGCTACGTGAGGGTGGAATCTCTTTCAAGGGAATAAGACCCCGGTTTCTGTCACCTGGGAGGCCGGGATTAACCCTGGGTAATCCGCTGTAATGGCTACCAAGGTATTGTCCTTCCTTAGCTGATGGAACACCTCGTCGATAAGCTCCACCGATATGTTCGGATCCTCTTCGGAGTCCAGATTGAGGGACCGTTCTGGGTCCTCGGGCTGTGGAGGGCGGCTGCTTATATCCTTTACCTCCTGTCGCAGTTCCTGCATTGAAGTCGTTAGACTACCTATCTAACCACGGGAGTGTAAAACAAATGAGCAAGCGCAATTGTTCACTTACCCAACTTGGAGGATCGTACATACTGAATCCAGCCTGCAGGTTGACGCGGAGGAATTCCTCCTTTTCTCCCTTGTACAAAGAGGATAAGATCTTTACTAAGGAAACGGCTGAGGCCGGCCCCTTACGACCGTAACGTGTGGCGTCATCCTCCCCGTTGAAATTCCACATGGGGTGGCATCTATATTGAAGCGGCTGCACCCCTGCATAATGCATGCGGCCATGACTCCAATCATGGTTAGTCCGGAATGAGCCAACAGTCTTATCCGACCCATAAGGTAAAGGACGTCTCTGTCGCTTTCTCTCTGGGAGCTCCGCGGACGCCAGCTCAAGCGTTTCTTCAATGGAGCACTGTTGAACTCAGGGAGACCGACCCGGATACGGTCCGGTAGCGGGACGTCATCTATATAAAACCATTCCGAAGGCCAGTCCTCGGACGCCTTCTTTGGGGTTCCGGATAGGTATCCGGTCCCGGCAATGCGCCATACTTCGGCTCCGCCCACTTGGTATATAGACCCCTTTTGAGAGCGGGGCACCAGGCAGAATAACCTCTTCCACAGCGCGAAATGAGCTTCAATGCCTAAAAATAGCTCGCAAAGGGCGACGAAACCCGCAATATGCAATACGGAGGCGGGCGTGAGATTGTGCAGCTGGAGGCCGTAGAACTCCAGAAGCCCGTGGAGAAATGGATGAATTGGAAATCTCAGTCCCCTTATTAGATAGGGGACGAGGCACACCTGCTCTCCTTTAGAAGGATTGGGGGTGCTCTCCGCTTGTTTTCCGCCATTGTAGGTGGCGAGACCGGCTCGGACCGGGACCATGTATGCCTGAGGGAGAAATCCCTTGGCCTGAAGCGACACTAACTCGCTATGCAGGATGGTGCAACTCTCCCAGTCCCCGGGTTTGGGACCGGAGGGGCGAGGGGAGGAGCTGCGACGGCTGGTCATGTTGGAATGGACCTTTGCTGGAAGCGCTCTGATGATAACTCGCGGAAAGGAGAAGATGTGGTTTGGACCTAAATCCCCATCCCATTAAATAGGCGGCTCGTTTATACGGCGAGGGGTGTGGATGTAAAGACACCCTGGCTTTTCGCATTCGTTTGACACATGGAAGACGGCCATTATTGGGCGTGGAAGCCGAGGAGCACTACATTACAAAAATCGGACATTATTCCTACAGGTACACAAGATTTGGAGAAGAACCCACCTTGCAATGCCGAACAATCTGCGTGCCGGACTCGTCGTCATTGAAGCCTGGTTCGGGGGCTACCGAGGGAGTCCTGGATTAGGGGGTGTTCGGGTAGCCGGACTATACCTTTAGCCGGACTCCTGGACTATGAAGATACAAGATTGAAGACTTCGTCCCGTGTTCGTATGGGACTTTCCTTGGCGTGGAAGGCAAGCTTGGAGATGCGGATATTCAAGATCTCCCACCATTGTAACCGACTCTATGTAACCCTAACCCTATCCGGTGTCTATATAAACCGGAGGGTTGTAGTCCGTAGGCAATCAACTTCATATACAACAATCATACCATAGGCTAGCTTCTAGGGTTTAGCCTCCTTGATCTCGTGGTAGATCTACTCTTGTACTACCCATATCATCAATATTAATCAAGCAGGACGTAGGGTTTTACCTCCATCAAGAGGGCCCGAACCTGGTTAAAACATCATGTTCCCTGCCTCCTGTTACCATCCGGCCTAGATGCATAGTTCGGGACCCCCTACCCGAGATCCGCCGGTTTTGACACTGACACTCATATCCACATATGTCCCAAAACAAAAGTCAAACTTGGCCACACCGAATTGTTCTATCCGGCGCCACCAAGTTCACTTCACATAGCCACTGCCAGAAACCCTAGTCATTTCGGTCTCACCGAGATGGGATTGCAAACTCACTGTTTCCCTTCATAACGTTTCGGCCCAACCGAGATGAGCAATCGGTCCCACCGAGTTCGTAATGCAAACTCTCTGTTTCCCTTTCATGATGTTTAGGTCTCACTGAAATGAGCGAATCGGTCCCACCGAGTTTTCCTAACCAACTCTCTGGTTATCTTATTACCAAAGTCGGTCCTACCGAGTTTGTGTAATCGGTCTCACCGAGATTACCTTATGCCCTAACTCTAATGGAATCGGTCCCACCAGGTTGACATGTCGGTCCCACCGAAAAGCCTAATGTTCACATTTTAAAATAAATCAGTCTGACCGAGTTTTCTGATTCGGTCCCTCCGAGTTTGGTAAATTGTGTGTAATGATTAGATTTTGTGTGGAGGATATATATATATACCCCTCCACCCACTCTTCATTAGTGAGGAGAACCATCAGAACGTGCCTACACTTCCAGCATACATTTTCTGAGAGAGATCCACCTACTCATGTGTTGGGACCAAGATATTCCACTCCAACCATATGAATCTTGATCTCTAGCCCTTCCCAAGTTGCTTTCCACTCCAATCATCTTTCCACCAAATCCAAATCTGTGAGAGAGAGCTGAGTGTTGGGGAGACTATCATTTGAAGCACAAGAGCAAGGAGTTCATCATCAACACACCATCTATTACCTTTTGGAGAGCGGTGTCTCCTAGATTGGTTAGGTGTCACTTGGGAGCCTCCTTCAAGATTGTGGAGTTGAACCAAGGAGTTTGTATGGGCAAGGAGATCGCCTACTTCGTGAAGATCTACCCTAGTGAGGCAAATCCTTCACGGGCGATGGCCATGGTGGGATAGACAAGGTTGCTTCTTCGTGGACCCTTCGCGGGTGGAGCCCTTTATGGACTCGCGCAACCGTTACCCTTCGTGGGTTGAAGTCTCCATCAATGTGGATGTACGATAGCACCACCTATCGGAACCACGCCAAAAATCTCCGTGTCTACATTGCGTTTTCTCCCTACAAACTCCTCCCTTTACCTTCATATGCAAATGTTTTACATTTCGCGCTATACTCTTAGACTTTCATGTGTAGGTTGATTGCTTGACTTGTTCTAAGTTGCTAAAATCTGCTAAGACTTAAAATTGGGAAAAGGCTAGATTTTTATTTGGTCATGTAGTCTAATCACCCCCCTTCTAGACATACTTTCGATCCTACAAGTGGTATCAGAGCTTTGGTATCCATTTGCCTTGATTTCCATAGCCTTGGTTTCACAACCTAGGAGAGTATGGTGTCGGTGTACTAGAGTAGGGGTACCCTATTACCACCGAACTCGTGCACGGGCAGTTGCAGCGCCCCGCGGCAAGGCTTGCCGGGTTACCGCCAGGACCCTCCGTGGTTCCCTTGAAGACCATTCAAGAACAAAGTATTCAAATCAAAGCCCCGACAAGAGGAACTTGCCGGGAAGGCCAACCAAGGCCCCGGCAAGAGGAGCTTGCCGGGAAGAGACAAGACCCCGACAAGAGGAGCTTGCCGGGAAGGCCACTCAAGACATACCAAGAAAGCTTGCCGCGACGCGCCCTGCGTCCCGGCAAGAACCGGCGAGCGACAAGCTTCCAGACGCGACAAGACGACGGCCGCGGCAAGGAGCATGCCGCGGGAAACCCCCACTTTGTGCCCGCGCTCCAGCTCACCTGCTAACGTGTCGCTCTGGGACTCTCCCAGAGCGCACGTGGCGGGAGGCCGTGCAGCTAGGGGTACGTGGTGGCAAACGGAGATGAAGAGAAGCCCATCGTGGCAAACGGTGGCACTCCTAACGGTCACCTTTTGCACTGTTTAGGAGACTCAGACAGGCATTTAATGCCTTTGTCCCCTGCCGTCAGAGTTAGGTAGGGCGCACTATATCCACAGTAGCGGTAGCTGCACCTACCGCATCCTTTTCCATTTTTACCCTTCTTGTCTATGATTGCCCCCTGTCGGTGACCCCTTGAGAGTATAAAAGGAGGCCCGAGCGCAACGTAGAGGGAGGGGTTCGAAGAATTCAGAGGCTCGAGCAGTTTGGCTCGTTCAACACCAGGAACACTCTCAAGCTCAGTCTGGCAGCGTCCATCGCTCCTGAGCAAGAATCCAATATACACAAACAAGCAGCAGTAGGGTTTTACGCATCCGTGCGGCCCAAAGCTGGGTAAAATCGCCCGCGTGCACTGCCTCGATCCGCTCTTTGTGCGCTCTCCGCCCCCCACCGAACCGAAATGGGGCCCTGTCCCCATAGGTGTTGGCGGGAATCAGCATCGCCCCCGACATCTCTGGCGCGCCAGGTAGGGGGCATCGAGATCGTGCGAACCCGATCCGGCGTGCACGCAAGCTAAATCTTCATCGTCATGGCTCCCAAGGAGCGGGCGAGCAAAAGAACGACGCTAGTGCGGCAACAGAAAAAGCTAAGTCATGCAAAACTTTAGATATTTCCTTTCTATATAAGGTTATCCGCCTCGGAGATCTTGTTCTTTGTACGAAAAACCTGTGCACGGAGGAATCAACTCGTAGCTAGTCGCGCCCTTACTTTGTTTCGAGTCCGCTCAACAACTTAAGTGAGCTGCTAGCGCCCTTACTTTGCTTCGAGTCCGCTCAGCAACTTAAGTGAGCTGCTAGCGCCCTTACTTTGTTTCGAGTCCGCTCAACAACTTAAGCGAGCTGCAACTAGTTGCGACAAGATTACTTGTCGGTAGCGACCCCGCCAGCAGGCTGCTGAAGTTCCGCACTCGGCGCTCGCGGCAAGGGTGCCTGCACCGGCAAGTTTCCCTAGAAAGCGTAGGGTGGACGTACAAAGAAGGGTTGAACAGGAAGATAGCGTGCGCTATTTATTTGAGATTTCTGCATAGACCTGTATGCCGAGGAGCCTTCTCGGGGCTAGTTGCGCTCCATGATTGCCTCGAGTCCGCTCGGCAACTTGTGCGGTTGCGCTAGAACCAAGAAGGTAAACCTTTCCGGGAGGCGTTCTTCCCGAATAGCCGCTAAGAGCCCGTTCCCTCAAGCGCTACTGGCTGGATCATACGCACTGGAAAGCATTCCAGCAGGCATAGGGAATATGCAGCGAAAGTCGAAATTCGCAAGCAAGTTGAGTGCACTTCGGATGCTAATCACTTGCTATGTTTGAACGCAGTTATGGCCCGAGGGCTGGCAACGCCCTTAGGGCCAATCTTTTCGGCGTCAAGAACAACGAAGTTCTTCGCCATAAGCCTTTCCGGCAACGATCTTGCTGGGAGCCGGTGTCAAGAACAACGAAGTTCTTCGCCAAAAGCCTTCCTGGCAATCAGCTTGCCGGAAGCCGGCATCGAGAACGTCAAAGTTCTCTGCTGAAGATAAAAGCCTTCCTGGCAATCAGCTTGCCGGAAGCCGGCATCGAGAACGTCAAAGTTCTCTGCTGAAGATAAAAGCCTTCCTGGCAATCAGCTTGCCGGAAGCCGGCATCGAGAACGTCAGAGTTCTCTGCTGAAGATAAAAGCCTTCCTGGCAATCAGCTTGCCGGAATCCGGCATCGAGAACGTCAGAGTTCTCTGCTGAAGATAAAAGCCTTCCTGGCAATCAGCTTGCCGGAAGGCGGCATCGAGAACGTCAAAGTTCTCTGCCGAAGATAAAAGCCTTCCTGGCAACCAGCTTGCCGGAAGCCGGCATCGAGAACGACGAAGTTCTCTGCTGAAGATAAAAGCCTTCCTGGCAATCAGCTTGCCGGAAGCCGGCATCGAGAACGACGAAGTTCTCTGCTGAAGATAAAAGCCTTCCTGGCACTCAGCTTGCCGGAAGCCGGCATCGAGAACGTCAGAGTTCTCTGCTGAAGATAAAAGCCTTCCTGGCAATCAGCTTGCCGGAAGCCGGCATCGAGAACGTCAAAGTTCTCTGCTGAAGATAAAAGCCTTCCTGGCAACCAGCTTGCCGGAAGCCGGCATCGAGAACGTCA
This sequence comes from Triticum aestivum, assembly GCF_018294505.1. Lineage (NCBI taxonomy): Eukaryota > Viridiplantae > Streptophyta > Magnoliopsida > Poales > Poaceae > Triticum > Triticum aestivum. Next base: position 279,975,187 of record NC_057806.1, read on the forward strand.
AAGTTCTCTACTGAAGATAAAAGCCTTCCTGGCAACCAGATTGCCGGAAGCCGGCATTGAGAACGTCAAAGTTCTCTGCTGAAGATGAAAGCCTTCCTAGCAATCAGCTTGCCGGAAGCCGGCATCGAGAATGACGAAGTTCTCTGCTGAAGATAAGAGCCTTCCCGACAAGCCAGTATCGCCGGGGGCTGTGAGTGCCAAGAATCGTCCACGGCAAACCAGAGTTGCCGAGGGCTGCGCTATCAGATAAGTCTTTCATCCCTCATCATGCATCCTCTTATGGACTGGGGAATGCGAAACCACGTTTCTTCCCGGAAACTGCCGTGCTCCCTCGACTCTAGGCCCTGGGGCTCGTTCTCGGGGCCAAGTTTGGTCGTAGTCGCGGCAGCAAGGGGATGAAGCGAGGAGACCGCACCCACCTTGTTCCTGCCTCCGTCAAAAGCGTGAGAAAGGTCGAGCGACGTGGGAAGGCGGCAGGGTCTGTTGCCGGGAGATGAAATGTCTGTCCGAGGGATACCAAGGATTTGCTCCTTGGCGTGGGTTTAACTCGCGAGACCAATAACCCGGCAAGCATCCCCTTTCATTAAAAAAACATCCCACTCAGGTACAGTCCATAAAGGATGAAAAACATGAAAGAGAGGATTACAGATTTTAGATACAGCTAATGCCCGAAGGCTTACAAATTAAAAAGATAAGATGCCCGTGATCCCTTTCCCGTCCCCCTTTTCAGGAGGCAGGTCAAGGAGGTGAGAAGGGCAAAAGGAGTGCCTAGGCGAGCTACGGGTGCCAGAAGACACCAAGGGAACATCCCGGGGGCCGTCCGAAGGCTGGACGGCGACGGCGACGCTGGAAGCGGGGCTCGAAGACGGGGCGGCGGGACGTCAGCACGCTGTCGAGGGCACCACGCCCTCGTACTCCGGCTTGACGGCCTTGTCGCCTACCCTCTTCCCCTTCCGCAGCCTCCCTACGCCAGCCGCCCAAGGAGACGACCCCGGGGAGTTCAAGAAGCCGGCGACGTGGATGATGGAGTCGCCGGTGCCGTGCAAGGCGGCGCCCGACGCCTAGTCGAACCCGCTACTCCGCCGCCCGCTACCCTCGTCGTCGCTGTCGCTCCCCTCCTCGTCGCTCTCGCTCGAGGAGGAGCCTTCGCTGTCGGAGGAGCTATCCACGCAGCACTTCGCCCGAGTGCCGAAGCACCCGAAGGCCTTGACGGAGAGGAGATCGCCCTCCATCAACTTAAAATGGAGGGCAAACCCCTTCGTCAAGCTGTGGATGCGGGCGAACGTCTTCCACCCTTGATCAAGATACATCACATTAGGGGCTGGGAATGCAACGCGGACTCGCGTGCCGCTGATCCCACAGCCCCTCATGTGCAGTCTCAGCGTCTCGGGCGGCTCCACTTCCATCGCGCGCGCAAACGGGGCTGGAAGCCGGAGGCGACGACGAGGCGCCCGGCGCAGCCTGACGAAGAACTTGCAAGGGTCGTCCCCTATATGGACCGCTGTGGGGGGGAGAGCCGCCGGTGGAGGTGAAGCTGACGCGCCGCCCCGTCCGCCTCTTCCCCGAGCGCCTCGACCTCCTCCTCGACCTCGCCCGCGACCTCGTCCCCTTCCTCTTCCCCTCAAGACTGGCTCAGCCACCACGGGCGCAGAAGAGGGAGAGAGGCGCTGTCTGGTGGCGACCCTTGCCGCCACCGATGAAGGGCCTGGGTTCCCTTTCTCCATGGCAGATGAGAGAAAGGGGAGCAGAAGCTGAAGAAAGGAGAAGATGAGAGAGTGCAGGTTTCCATGCTCCCATCCCGCTCTTTATAAAGAGCGAGGTGGGGGCTCGGCCGCCCCGCTCAGCGAATCAAGGCACGGGAAGGGCAGGGAGTCGGGGCCAACCCGCTCGCGACGGCCCAGTTTCCCAATCCACCGGCCGTGACCTCAAGCGCATGGGAGCCGCGTGGCGGGGATGCAGAACTAAGGCGACAGATGAGGCGGCGTCGCTCCGCCCCGTGAATGCGGGGAGTGGACGTCCCGAAAACCGCGCACCGGCCCCGTCTAGTAAATGCACCACGCCCTCACACCTACCTCCGTTTAAGGAGGAGGGCGTGAATCGTCCCCATCATCGTGGCCTGACGCATGCTCGGGGGGGCTTAGCCCCACGAACAAACTCCCACGATCTCTCCCACGACGCCGCGTTTGACGCGTGCCGTTCTGGGCGTGCGCGGTGGGGGCGGAGTTAGATTCGGCGTGACCTAGGCCGTGCGTGCCCGTGCACTGTTTTGGGCCTGGCCCAACAGCGCTCGGCACTGTGTATGGCCCAGGCCCGGGGGCTCCTGTCGGCGTACTAGAGTAGGGGTACCCTATTACCACCGAACTCGTGCACGGGCAGTTGCAGCGCCCCGCGGCAAGGCTTGCCGGGTTACCGCCAGGACCCTCCGTGGTTCCCATGAAGACCATTCAAGAACAAAGTATTCAAATCAAAGCCCCGGCAAGAGGAACTTGCCGGGAAGGCCAACCAAGGCCCCGGCAAGAGGAGCTTGCCGGGAAGAGACAAGACCCCGGCAAGAGGAGCTTGCCGGGAAGGCCACTCAAGACATACCAAGAAAGCTTGCCGCGACGCGCCCTGCGTCTCGGCAAGAACCGGCGAGCGACAAGCTTCCAGACGCGACAAGACGACGTCCACGGCAAGGAGCATGCCGCGGGAAACCCCCACTTCGTGCCCGCGCTCCAGCTCACCTGCTAACGTGTCGCTCTGGGACTCTCCCAGAGCGCACGTGGCGGGAGGCCGTGCAGCTAGGGGTACGTGGTGGCAAACGGAGATGAAGAGAAGCCCATCGTGGCAAACGGTGGCACTCCTAACGGTCACCTTTTGCACTGTTTAGGAGACTCAGACAGGCATTTAATTCCTTTGTCCCCTGCCGTCAGAGTTAGGTAGGGCGCACTGTATTCACAGTAGCGGTAGTTGCACCTACCGCATCCTTTTCCATTTTTACCCTTCTTGTCTACGATTGCCCCCTGTCGGTGACCCCTTGAGAGTATAAAAGGAGGCCCGAGCGCAACGTAGAGGGAGGGGTTCGAAGAATTCAAAGGCTCGAGCAGTTCGGCTCGTTCAACACCAGGAACACTCTCAAGCTCAGTCTGGCAGCGTCCATCGCTCCTGAGAAAGAATCCAATATACACAAACAAGCAGCAGTAGGGTTTTACGCATCCGTGCGGCCCGAAGCTGGGTAAAATCGCCCGCGTGCACTGCCTCGATCCGCTCTTTGTGCGCTCTCCGCCCCCCACCGAACCGAAAAGGGGCCCTGTCCCCATAGGTGTTGGCGGGAATCGGCATCGCCCCCGACATATGGCGTCTAGCAGGGAAGTTACCACCATAGAGGTCCTTACTTTGATGGTACTAATTTTGCTAGATGGAAGCATAAGATGAAAATGCATATTCTTGGACATAACCCCGCCGTTTGGGCTATTGTGTGTATTGGCTTGCAAGGTGAATTCTTTGATGGGAGAGAACCGAACCATGAGGCTAGCGCGGAAGAGTTGAAGATGCTGCAATACAATGCTCAAGCTTGCAATATCCTCTTCAACGGATTGTGCCCCGAAGAATTCAACAAAATCAGCCGTCTTGAGAATGCAAAGGAAATTTGGGATACTTTCATTGATATGCACGTGGGTACCGACTCCGTCAAGGAATCCAAATTGGATGTGCTTCAATGTTAACTTGACAAGTTCAAATGAAGGATGGTGAAGGTGTCGCCGAAATGTACTCTAGGCTTGCTCTCATCACAAATGAGATTGACGGCTTAGGAAGTGAAGAGATGACCGATAGATTCATCATCAAGAAGATCCTAAGAGCCTTGGATGGAAAATATGATACTGTGTGCACATTGATCCAAATGATGCCCAACTACAAAGATCTCATGCCAACGGAAGTCATTGGAAGAATTATTGCTCATGAGATGTCACTCAAGGATAAGGAAGAGCTTCACAACAAGTCAAGTGGTGCTTACAAAGCCTCATGTGATGCTCCTACATCATCAAGTGAGAAACAGGCCTTCAATGAAGAATTGAGCCTAATGGTGAAGAACTTCAACAAGTTCTACAAGAGTAGAAGCAAGGAAAGAAGTTCCAAGTCAAGGTCCTACAATGACAAAAGATCTTCGAGTCATGAATGAAATTGCTACAATTGTGGAAGACCCGGACAATACTCCAATGAGTGTACGGTCCCTACAAAAGAAGAGAAGATTCACCTAAAAGGAGAAGTAGAAGAGAAGAATCACCACCAAGAGAGAGAAGGAGTAGAGATGATCATTATGGACGAAGAACATCACGGAGAAGCAAGGGTTCAGAAAGGAAGGAGAAGTCATCAAGGATCTACACAAAACAAATACATCAAGCTCATGTTGGTGAATGGCTGTCCGGCTCTGACTCTGACAATCACTTCGAAAGAAGTTATCACTCCGACTCAGAATATACTCAAGATGAAGGTGTTGTCGGTCTAGCACTTGTGTCAACCAACTCCTACGACATATTTGACTCTCCAAATGAAGGAATTGGAAGATGCTTCATGGCCAAAGGCCCAAAGGTATCACACCCCGAGTATGTTTATTTCAATAGTGATGAAGATGATTTGCTAGGTGATGGTGATTTACTTGTTGACAACTCTAGTGATGAAAACTATGATGAACTTGCTATTAATCATGCTAATCAAGATAAAACGAATGATGATGATAAGAAGGAGATTGAGCGTCTAACTAAAGAGCTAAAAACTCTTAAGTTAGCTCATGAAACTACCTTGGAAGATCATCGAGAACTTTTAAAGACTCATGAGAAGTTACGCTTTGAAAAGCTCAACTTTGAGCAAGAGCATGGGTTCTTAAAAGCAATCAATGATGATCTTCGCAAGAAAAGTTCTTCTTACATTGCCAAGCGTTTACTCTTGTCTACTTACATGCCACAAGTTAAATCTAGCAACAAGAGTAAGAAAGATTCTTCTTCTATTAGTAACAATAATCATGTTAAGTCCAATGTTGTTGCTTCTAGTAGCACTCTTGATTCCACTAATGATTCTCTTAGCCAAGTTACACTTGAGCAAGAAAATAGCTTATTGAAGGGAATTACACAGAAAGGTGTTTACAAGAGCCATGCCGGAAGTAAGCAATTTGAGGAAATTGTACGCAAGCAAGGAAGGCACCGTAAGAATCAAGGTGTTGGTTTTGAACGAACGTTCAATGCCGATGGAGTTGAGTGGGAAGAAGATCAATACCCCAAGACGAAGTTTGTTCCTCAACAAGAGAAGTATGATCCTACTTCTTTCCAAGGGACACAAGCTCAAGACGATCTTCCACCACAAGACCACAAGCAAAAAGGCAAGGTCAAGCTTCAAGAGGAGATTGATGTATTTGAAGAAGCTCCTTAGGCCTTGGTCAAGTGGGTTCCCAAGACAACATCAAGTTCTACTTCATCAAGTACGACTACAACTCCAAGGATTCCCATCAAGATGATGTGGATCCCAAAGAAGAAGAACTAGAGAGTTCTTGAGGGTGACTTCGCCAACATACTTCACTCATATCATTTTGGCAAGGAAAAGTGCAAACAACTTCCACATCTTGCACTAGTTCAAGGAGTCACAAACCCTCTTGTTGGTAAGACAAGGGACAAGGTAACATATTGCCTTCATGGACATCATCTTGTGTGAACATCACTCTATGTCTATGGATATTCTTGTTTGTCCCTTGTGGGACTAACCCGTGTAGGTATTGAAAGTGTAACTCACTCCAATGGATTGCTCCAAATGATCTACATCAACATTGAGCATCCACATCTTCAACACCTACATGAAGTCATCATCGACAAAAACCAAGGTTAGTTCATCCGTCTTAGGGGGATATCACATCTAGGGGGAGCTATACTCTAATCATTTGAGCTAAAGCAACTATAAAGGTGTGAACACAACAATGCTTTATGTAAAAGTGGCAACCCCACTTGCGCTTAAACGATCAATATGACCTACAATCAAATGTTCTCATTTGACTCCTAAGTTAATATACTCATATATAGATGACCTAGTCATCGCCAATTGCTTGATAGATGCTAGAGTGTTTGTGCATGCTTTGCCACATATTTCATTTGCCATTTTATTGCGTGAGCATGTTGATTGCATATTTTAGTCTTTCGAGGACATCCATTTGTTGCTTTGACTATTTGGCTTTTCTATTTTGCTAAATGGATGGACAAGAATGCCTAAGAACTTCCTCTAGCTATCTATGCTTTTCTCGTCTCAAACTCTATTCATGCTACATCACAAAGTTTGATCAAGTCAGATTCGAACCACTCTGTGTGAGGAGCACTCGGAGTCCCCGATTCGTCATAGACTTAAACTTCCAAAACCTCTCTGTGCATTTCGGTCTGACCGATCCATCCACTTCGGTCACACCGAGTTCACTGAGTTGATCTAGGTTTTCAATCTCGGTGCAACCGATTTGAACCTTTCGGTCACACCGAGTTGCAGTAACCAATTGCGATTCTGCATCTCGGTGCCACCGAGTTGTTCCACTCGGTCACACCGACAGGGTTAGGCAGGATTTTGGAAATTTCTTCAGAACACTCCGTCCCGCGCGTATCCTGCTCTGCTGCCTCGGTTCTTCGGATCGTCGCCAGTGACCTCCCGCCGCTGGTTCCATCGCCGTCAACAGGATTCTGCCCTGCCATTGTCGCCGTAGAGAACTCCCGCCGAACTAGGGTATGAGTTCGATCTTGTGTGCTAATTCCTTACTCCGATTCACAGCATATTGCTTTGCCATGATCATTACCACGTATGAAATCAATCTATCCAGATAAAACTTCCTTTAGGTTAGGTTTAATTTGAAAATTTAGGGTTAGGTCTCCGCCGAACTCATCTCGGACTGACCGAGTTGTAGAAATCGGTCCCACCGATTTGGTCAGGTAATTGCACATGCACTTTTCGGTCTGACCGAAAGTTGCAAATCAGTGCGACTGAATTCGACTCTCTGTGAAACCCTAGCAATCTCGGAGCCACCGAACTGTGACTCGGTCGGACCGAGTTCACAAGTTTAGACTCCAACAGTTGCTTCGGTATCACCGAGTTTAACAAATCGGTAGCTCCGAAATGATTTCTGTGGAGAACTAAAGCTAGTTTTTGACTCGTTTATTTTGCAAAAACTCTGCACTTTGTGATGCTCATCTATTCTACCTCATCTATATCTATTCATAGGGTTTGCTATCAGTTTGCTTGCCAGAATGTCTGACCAAAGTGATAGTCAGAACAAGTCAGAAGAGCAAGTGCAAATGAGTGATGGCACTAGGCCCTCAAGCAGCTATGATGAGGGCAGCAAGAGCACTCCTAATAATTTGCCTAAGGCAGCCACTAGATCAAGGAACAAGAAAAACTCAGATTCTAAGGATGAGGACAATGTGGCTACAGAGGAGGAAGTTAGCTCCAAAAAGAAAGTGCTGAAGAAAGAATATGGTACTGTTGCAACAACAAAGCTTGTATTGCATAAGAAGACCCCTGCCAAGAGGGTGCCAACCTTAAAGGCTAGAGCCTCAACTGCTGAAACTTCTAAGCCAACTGAAGAGGCTGCTGGAGAGGGTAAGAAAAGGAAAGAGAGGGTCAAGAAGACCACTACCAGAGTCATTGGTAGATCCTCTATAATGAGAGATCCAGAAGAAGATGAAGAGGAAGAGGATGCTGCAGCAGCACCCAAGTCCCAAAAGCTTATGGGGGATGCCATTAAGTCAGGGGCTGCCACTTCAAAGCCCAAGACTGCCCCCAAGGCTGCTGCTCAAACTCAGAAGCCTTCCAAGCCCAAGAGAAGCACCAGGAACATCCTAGCTAAAGAGAAGAACAAGGCCCCAGTACCTGAAGTTGAAGTAGAAGATGCAGAAGCCCAAGTGCTAAGGAGACTGAAACCAAATATTCTAGAACACAATGACACTCGTCCAGTGGCTGAGGATATGAACATCAGGAAGGATGCAGGACTGAGACTTTGGAGACAGTCTGATCCATATGCTGTGAGGAGGAAGACTGCAATTGTCTATAGGTTCCACACCAAAGAACAACAATACTTCTATGAGACTATTTTGCTTGACAAGAAGCCTATAGTCTGTGATATGAAATGGGTTGATTGGGAATTCATTAATGAGAACGAAGACTATTTTCCAGGAGTACATGAAAGCTTCAAAGCTTGTGGAGTTGATGAGTTTGTGGGAGAGAAGCTTACCAAATGGAATGATGAGCTCATTATGAAGTTCTATTCTATAGCCCATTTCTATCCAGATGGTAGAATTGTTTGGATGTCTGAGGGTACAAGGTACCAATCAACTGTTGATGAGTTGTCCAAGTTGATCAATGCCCCATAAGAGCATGAGGATGATTTGGATGTGTATGCCAAGAAGAAGAAGAAAGACCACAACTCTATGGCAAACATGTACAAGGAGATCCCAGACAAAGCTTTGGAGACACACAAGCTTGGATATGTGCATTATTTATTGTCTGGTCTGCCTACAATCAACACAATCCTGAGGCATACTCTGTTATCCAAATCTATAGATCACAAGATGATCAGAGGCCATTCAATCAACTTACTGCAGCTATTTGATGTTCCTCAAAAATTCAAGGTCATGAGTCTGATTGTTGAGACAATCAAGAGGACTGTTGCAGATCAGAAAAGATCTTGTGGGTATCATCCACACATTCAGGTGCTCATCAACTCCAAGATGGGCACAAGCACTTACTTGTTGGACAAGGAGCATTTACCTTTGCACCCAAAATTTGAGGATAACACAATCGTGATGAATGAGGATGATCCTTCATCAGTGCAAGCACAAGAAAAGAGAGCAAAGGCAAAGGCAGAAAAGGCTGCAAGGATGCCAAGTGTTGAGGAAGCATCTCAGGTGTTCTTAAAGAGAAAACAAGATCACTAGCTTATTTGATTCAGGCAACTTTGAGGATTGAGAAGGGATTGGCCACCCTGACTCAGAATCAGGAGAGCTTGGAGAGGATCGTTGAGACCAAGTTTTATGATCTTGATATGAAAGTGACTGAGATACAAACTGCAGTCGAGCAGCTCCACAAGGAAGCTGAGGAGAAGAAATGGAAGGCAACTACGGATGCTTTTCAGCGAGTGCCAAGAGGTTAGAGGTCAGCTGCAGTGCCAGTGCCAGATACAAGAGCTACTTCATGTGCACCAGTAGCAACAGCTTTAGTGCCACCTCCAGTAACTACTCCACCATCTCCAACAACATCTACTGATGCCATTGTCCTTGGAGTTCTCTCTCCACCACCTCCCGAAGACCAAGCCTGAGAGACACATAGCACTATGCATTTTCAAACTTTTTGGTAACTTGTTGCCAAAGGGGGAGAAATGTATAGATCATAGGCTTCGAGAGAGAGTGTTTTGTTTCTTTGTCTCTCTTGCTATTTGGTTGAAGTTTTGTGTGTGCTCATTTGATACTTTTTATGTCTGTGTGTGAGATACTTATATGATCATGTGTTTGATCATATCATACCTTAATGTTTGATTGGATGATATTATCTTTTATATCCCTATACGATCATTCACTTTGCTTGGTGATGAGTGCATGTTTTAATTCCTATCATATTGAGCGCTCCACCAAGATGTATGTGACATGGAAGAGTAACCCATGATCCTAATCGATTGTTCATTTGCACTCAAAAGCAAATTTTAAATAATACACAAATTTAGGGGGAGCTCTTGCTTATCACATACTTCTCAAAGTGACGATGCATTTAAATCTTATTATCATTTGTCGAAGCTTTGATCTATATGTTGTCATCAATTACCAAAAAAGGGGGAGATTGGAATTGTAACTATCCCTGGATGGTTTTGGTAATTACTAACAACATATAGCTCATTGAACTAATACTATTTCAAGATGATCATTTTAGAAAGTTCAATGATTGGCATGGCATGGATTAGGAATGTGGACCCCTCAAAATACTAAGGACACACATTGGCTCAAGCTCAAGACTCTACATTTTCATTTTAGTGATCAAAGATCACATTGAGTCCATAGGAAAAGCCAATACTATTAAAAGGGGATGAGGTGTTGCTTAATGGCTTACTTGCTCAAAATGCTTAGTGATATGCTCCAAAAACCCACTACGTCGAATAGGGATGGTGTCTGTTTATCACAATCTTCTACATGAATTTTGATTCTAGTTTGTAGGTCAAAGATGCTTTTCAAATCAATGTTGTACGGCGCCAACTTCTATTTGTCCCCTTCGATGGCTGCCCCATAGAAGTATATATCCTCCCGAGACAAGAAATCATGGAGCTCACCTGGTATGGAGGGCGCGTGTATGATGTGGTAGACCAAAACATCATCTTCAAGGCACAACTGAAGGACGGCGGCGCGTTGGATCTTCCCAGTGGCACACTCCATGTACTCTGCGTCGAAACCGATGACGTTCATCTCTACCTTTTGGAGGGAGTTGGATATATTGTTGATCTACTTACGAACAACCCTTGGGTGGTCGGTGACGGTGGCAACTATGCTCAACGAACCATCGGCGAGGACATGTTGGATGCTAAAAGCTTGCATCTGAGTCTCTTTCGCCATTTGGAACCGCTGGACCGCAGGGCTATGGTTTGGATAATTAGGATTAGATGGCTAGTCTAACTAAAGAAGATGATTATTGAAAGGGGTTCGGAATTACTCCAGGAGTTTGTGAAGAGGTTAAAACAATGTGAATGTAGTGGGGTTTGGATGCAAATGAAGATGAAGGAGAGGTGAAGAAGCCAAGGAAAATTGGTTCCCGATGGAGAATTAAATGGGAGAAGTGGCCTACAGGTAGTTGATTAGACGGCTAGGTAGACTAAACGAAAAGGCTATGCGGGTAGACTGAGGAGTGGTACCTATCTGTGTACGTGCCAATCCTTCTAGCGCTACATGTGCCACTGGCTAGTTGAGGTCACTCTTTCGAATCACCGTGGCAAGACATTTTATGATTCCTTTTTATTTCTGCACCCCTCCTGACAGGTGGGACCTATGCAAACAGATATAAAAATGTGTCGTAGCTGGTTCGGATGGATATTGGCATGTGCGTGGGAGACATAACATTCTCTGGTTAAGGAGTATGTAGTTATCCTCAAAAAAGAAGAAAAAACTCTTCTTCGCGCTTCTGCATGCACGAGAATTTGGTTATGCTCGCAATATGGATGATACCTGGAGGACGAAGTGACCCCAGAGGCATGCTAGCACGGGAGACCTATTTCCGCTATACAGTACTACTCCGTATGTTCCTACTAGTATTAGTACAACTATGGTACACTTGATGGTCAAAATATTATTCATCCGGTCCTATAGTGAAGTGACAAGACCCTGTGCCCGAGGTGACACTAGTCCAGGCGGCGTGTTCTGGTTACTAAAGTCAGCCTCACCTTGTGCACTATGCAGTCACTGTCACCGCCGCTGTATAGCATGCCTCGCCTCGTCTCCCTCTCCCCTAGCACCACTCCATCTCCATCTCTGCCTCGCTGGAGATCATGAGGTCACTCTTCATCATCTCACTGTGCCCCCACGTACCCTCGCCTCCCCCAGTACCACTATTCCCTCGCTAGCCGCTCCAGCACCGAGAGCCTTCTCCCCCATAAATCAACCCCCCAAAACCCCACCTTCCAAACTCCATCATGGACGTACGCGAACCGCGCAGCATCCATATGAGCCGCGATTGGAGCAATCTCCCAAGTGACATCCTCAACCTATGTTGTTCGTGTATGGATATGTTGAGCTCCATGTGGTTGGTTGCATGCTCGAGGGACATGCACACGGCCATTGTTGAAGCGAGGCCTAAGCTTTTCAAGACACCCTACTTGCTGCTATTTGGTCTTGCGAGATTTGCTCACCATGATACGGAGGCGTACATGATGCCCCTCGACTTCAATCCGGCCGCCATTAGCCAAAACTTCTTTGCAGGTATGTAGTGGGTTGCCGTACATCGTTTCCTCAACTTCAATCCGATCACCATCGCCCGAAACTTCTTGGCAGGTATGTACTAGGTCGGCATGAACTCCCACTGGATGGCTACCGTTAGAGAAGACGGGAAAAAGTTGGTGCTCGTGAACTTCCAAACCACCCATGAGATTATCCTTCCTCCGTTGGATTATATAGGGTTTTACCATCGCGGTCCAAGTCATCTAGATTACCACGTCAGTTGGACGGACCTTGTTTTGCAGAAGATTGTAATCTGCCAAGTGCCCACACGAGATGCGGATTACGCAGACTTCAAGCTAATTGCCTTGTTCGACCTCGGACTCGCCTATCTTTCTGTTGGTGCCTTCTTTAGCTGGAGACAACTCACCTCGCAGTGGATCGTCAAAGCTGACACACACGTATGTGATGCTATTAAACACAATGGCATCATCTACGGGATCGACAAAGCAGATGGCAACACGTATTGCTAGGACAACACGTGTAAGTTGTTTCCGTCTGATGTTAATCGTAAAGCCATGACACTATTTGAACTTTTTGTGATGATTAGAATATCCTTGTTTGAGCATAATTTGAGTAGAACTATGGCAATGTATTAGATACGCCGTAAATCAGCTATATTTGGAATGAATTAATTCATTCGATTGTGACCATGTCATTATAGCCAATTTGTACCCCTGAATAATCCAACGATTAGGAAGATATGGATATTCTCCTTATTTTACAGTAATCTATATACTACTAAATATGAGTGTGTATCAATGGCCATGTTAGTTTCCTCATTTTTATGATGTAGAAACATGCATCACACTATTGGTTTCATCTAACCATACATTAGGGAAGTAAATGTGCATATGGAGAACTCTATATTTGGAAGTAGTGAAATCCTGTAATGCTTACCATGTGTACATACCTATATTCCCCCTTCAGCAATCAATGGCTAGAATAATATCCTCACAAAAAATTTGCCCACAGAACATGAGTATATAACAATGCATGGTATGTTAGTTTCCTTGAAGAATTTGTTTGTGAGGACAGAACATGATTACATAACATGCATGACATGGTAGTTTCCAGTGAAGAATCGATTGCGAGATAACATGAGTATAACCATGCATGGCACTTCTATATTTTCGAACCCAGTATACATTTCCTTGTATTTTCCTCTCAGTTCCAACAGGGACATATCAATGCTATTTCTTGCATTATCCAACTCATACTCTAAACAATGTTGATCTTACATTAACAATGCATGTCCTTTTTGATATGATGCAGTGTCCCTACAGTTACTGTCCTTTGTAATCACACCACCTTTGCCAAAAATAGGGAAGCACAACTGGTCCTCGCTCGATCATACGACAGCAAAAGACTGATGATCATTCGCACACATGAGCCGGAAAAGTTATATTGCAAAAACCCCACTATGTACAAGCACCGTGAAATACGTGAGTATCCGGACAATGGCTGTTATGTCTATGAGCAGGATACCAGCTTGTTGGGACCTTTGGGATTTTTGAGTTGGAGGCGGGTAAACGGCCTTGGTTCACACTCTTTGTTTCTCAGACTCAATTATCCAATTAACCAGGATATCACCATTGGCAATGACCGTGATGGCAGAGTGGCTCTGTTTGCTATGGAAAATTGTGTCTACACGGTGAGCCCTAGGACTTCGGGAGCAAACTCCCCTGATTGTCAACGATACAGCCTTCAGCCAAAAGAAGGTGAGAATGACAAAGGCATTTGGATTAACTTTCATCCTTGGATGTCTCAAGTCCGACAGGCAGTGATGTGGTTCAAGCTTTGAGGTTGATTGGTAATTGGGATGTTGTGTCGAAAGGGTGGAGTACTGGTGGCTGAAGCGGGGATGCAAATTATGATGGTGTTGAATCATGCCTCTTCGAATGACTTGTTGTCTTTGCTGCTTGTTCTGGATGGGTAGTTCTCTCTTTTGTTATGCGTATTCCTTGTCATTTGGTCATCCTCGTCTATGTCACTCTTACTATGTAATAGTTGCCTCTATTTAGAATGTCATTCTCATCTGGATCAGAGAGTTTTTGCACTGTAGATGGGTGCGTTTTGGTGGTGTGGCAAGACTTCTTATGAACTATCATGTCTTGCTGTTTATGTCAGTAGTAGTCACTAGTCAGTGTTTGAATGTTGTATATATCGTTGTTTCAAACTGTTTATTGTCGTGAACTACTGGTGGGCTAAATGAGGGCATCACCATTCTCAAGTGTTTAGAGTATATCTCCTTTTTTCAAGTTATAATTTGAGCTCAGTGTCTTTTCGATGATGTACACTTGTTTGGGCCAGTGAGGTGTCGTTGAATATGGGCCGAGTAGTAATGCAATGCCAAACAGGTCAATTATGACTCTCAGGCCGGGCTCTCAAAAGATCCTCCAAAAAGGTCGGGCTCTCAAAATAAGAAAGAATGAGGACTCTTAGGCCAACATCTGTGCGCCACCGGTGTTTTCGTGCGCTTGCGTGCCGAGAGCATATTGACGCGTGTTCGAAATTCATGCTACGTTTTCATCCCCAATCTCCCGCCCCTCCCCCACCTCTAGAATCTTGATTCCTACTCCAGTTCCCCCAAATCCCCCTCCTGTACTTCTTGTACTCAAGCGCACTATCATGTCGCCGGTCAACGCGGATCTCTGAGCCGGAGATCCTGAGGTCCGTCCTGCCTTCGGGCGTTGCGTGCCGTCGCTCAACAGTGGCATGGCGGCGCTTGACGACCAATTTGCCGGCAGAGTGCTGATGCTAACTATCAACGGCGACCGACCTCCCGTCTCGTCGGACGACCTTGTTAAAGCTCTTGGCATTGCGCACGGCATCCAAATAAGTGACTTGCTCGTTGAAGTCTGTCTGCCACCGGCTGATTTCTTCATCAGGTTCCGGACAACTTTCGACTGCAATTGTGTGTTCAAATTACTGGCGTGTGTTCGGCGATGGCGCCCTGGTGAGCTTTGATCGGTGGCACCCAAGATGGGGCTCGGTGCCCTCTGAGCTTGAGTTTTTAACAAAGCTTACCTTCCACATCATGTGTCGGTGTCAAAACTGGCGAATCTCGGGTAGGGGGTCCCGAACTGTGCGTCTAAGGCGGATGGTAACAGGAGGCAGGGGACACGATGTTTACCCAGGTTCAGGCCCTCTTGATGGAGGTAATACCCTACATCCCGCTTGATTGTTCCTGATGATATGAGTATTACAAGAGTTGATCTACCACGAGAGTGTAGAGGCTAAACCCTACAAGCTAGCCTATGGTATGATTGTATGTTGTCCTACGGACTAAACCCTTCGATTTATATAGACACTGGAGGGGGCTAGGGTTACACGGAGTCGGTTACAAGGGAGGAGATCTACATATCCGTATTGCCTAGCTTGCCTTCCACGCCAAGGAGAGTCCCATCCGGACACGGGACGAAGTCTTCAGTCTTGTATCTTCACAGTCCAACAGTCCGGCCAAAGGATATAGTCCGGCTGTCCGGAGACCCCCTAATCCAGGACTCCCTCAGTAGCCCCTGAACCAGGCTTCAATGACGATGAGTCCGACGCGCAGTATTGTCTTCGGCATTGCAAGGAGGGTTCCTCCTCTGAATACTCCATAGAAGATTTTGAACACCAGAATAGTGTCCGGCTCTGCAAAACAAGTTCCACATACTACCACAGAGAGAATAATATTTCCACAAATCTAATTTGCTGACGCGTTCTGACAGCACGACGTCATGTCATGGCTCGGTCATTATTCGAACCATTTTTCTCAACTCGCACCGCACATAACATGGGGTGGTTTTCTTGACACGTCTTGTCAAAGCAGAGATTGTGTCCCCCTTATTACGGGATTCTCATCAATAAGGATGTGGGTAACCCAACCGCGCCATCAATTAAGGCGCCTAGGGAATAAGCGGTTTTAGCAGGCAAGTGGGGAGACACATCGCCTCTTTCGCCTTTATAAAGGGACAAGGATTTACCCCCTTTTACCCACGCCTTCTACCTCCTTGCTTATCCATTCTCACGCACTCGAGCTCCAGCGCCCAAGCTCGCGTTCTACTTCTCAAACCACTCCAAGCATGTCCGGAGCAGGAGGCAAGTGGATGGTCTCCTCCGTCACGGAGGAGAACATTGTAAGTTTTCGTGCAGCCAGATACCTGCCTGCGGATATCGCGCATTGCCTACTAGACACAGGGCAGATCGTCCCTACGCCCGAACCCCATGAGAGGGTAGTTATCCTTACCCATTTCGTCTGTGGATTGGGATTTCCCCTCTACCCATTTGTCTGCG
The DNA here is from genome assembly GCF_018294505.1 of Triticum aestivum. Taxonomy (NCBI): domain Eukaryota; kingdom Viridiplantae; phylum Streptophyta; class Magnoliopsida; order Poales; family Poaceae; genus Triticum; species Triticum aestivum. The sequence continues at coordinate 279,991,428 of NC_057806.1, forward strand.
GGCTCATGTTTTACTACGGGCTGGATTATCATGATCTGGGCCCCAATTTCATCCTCAACATCTCGGGGTTTATCGTCGTGTGCGAGGCCTTCCTCCGCATCAGGCCCCACTTCGGCCTATGGCTGAGAACCTTCAATGTTAAACCGAAGGTGGTGGGCGTCCAGCAAGCAGAGTGCAGAGGCGCCATGGCAGGCAAGATGCCTAACGTCACCTGGCTCGAGGGAACCTATGTGGATACCATAAAGGGGTGGCAATCGGGATGGTTCTACATCACCGAGCCACGCGACTCCAACTGGGTGGCGGCCCCCAAATTTCGATCTGGAATCCCCACGCGGCTCACCTCCTGGAAAGAGAAGGGCATGTCCTGGGGTTCTTCGGTAGAGTTGATCGGACTCCAGACCTGCATTAGGAACATGACGAGCAAGAAGATCAAGCTCGTCAACGTGGTCCAGGTCATGCTCTTCCGCCAGATCCTCCCGTGTCAATGACGGGCATTCGATTTGTGGGAGTTTGACTCGGCCAAGCACCAGATGCTGCGAGAGCTCTATGACACGACGCACGAGGACATCTGGAGGGTGCTGTTCAAGGGCACCGAGATTCCTCCTTCCCTCACCAAGGACCGCGGACTCAGCGCAAAGCGCCGCGCCAATCCGGTAAGTTTTTATATCTCTCAGGGTATTTATTTGCCCCGGTTTAGTCATATGCAGGATCTAAGCCTCTATGTCATTAACAGGAATGGATAAAGATAGCGGAGCAGCTTGATTGACCAGCCCCCTTACCCTAAGATCCTGTAGGCGCTCTCCTAACGGAGATGCTAACTCCGGCACCTTACGAGGTGCCGGTGAAGAAGACCAAGAAGAAGGTCACAGGGACTCGAAAGGGTCTCCGGCGCAAGGTTGTATCGGACTCATCGTCCGATGACTCCGACACGCACTCCTCCCACGAAGACGAGGAAGAGGAAGAGGAAAGTTATCCCCCCATCCCGGGGAGACAAGAAAAGGAAGGCCGACCCAACCGGGGAGGCCGAAGGGTCCAAGAAGGGCAAGACCCTCCCTCTGGACTGCTCCACGAGGGCCGCCTACAGCGGCGATGAGTGGCTACCCAGGGTCAAGCCCCTGACGAAGTCGTAAGTATCCGGACACCATAGTGATTCGTGGTATGTTTTACTGCACTGCTTCTTCTCATGCCGGACATAATTATGCAGTCCATCCTGAGCTCATCTCAACGCAACTTCGTTGAGCGGTTCGTTGGACTCGCCAGATATGAACAACGGTTCTCTTCCGACCGCCTGCACTCCTTGCCCTGCGGACAACGTCGAGGTGTTGTCTCAACAGGCACCGGGCCAAGGGGAGGCAGTCCTAGGGGCGCCTCGAGGCGACCTTCCGGACCCTGGGCGCAAAGGGAGCCGGACTCCCATGAGCTTCAGGTTCGGCCCCCAGCCGAACACTGCACCAGAATCTTCGGTGGCTCCAGACTCCGGCAGGTGACCCCCTGTTAAGGGGGGCAAGCCACCCGTAACGGTGTCCTCCATCTATCTAGAGGCACCGGACAACTTGCTGGAAGTGCTTCGCGGCGCTTCCATTGACGAAGAGCACCGCACTATCAAGAGTGCGGTGATCGAGAAAGTTCAGTCCGTCAAGAACGGACTGACCGAAGCCTGCGCCAGCCTCCTAATAGGCTTTGAGGTAAGCAATGAAGATATAGGAAAATAAGCCCGCATGGATACTAGCCCCTGATGCTTTGTTCGGTGTTCGGAAAGAAAGGCCAGATAGAGGATCAAATGATAACTTAGGAGTCTAATCAGAAAAATATATATGTGTATGTGCAGGCTTCACTGCTGGCCACTACCGCACGTACTGCGGAGGTCTCTGCACTGAAGCAGGACCTGGAGCGGTCCGAGGATGAGCTCGGCCTTACCAAGAGGCAGCTCGAGGAGAGCAAAGGTAAGCAATTCCCTTGTCTATATATTGAAAAAGAATTTCGGATGTAAAGTAATAGGATCATCATGGATTTGCCAGGGGCCACGACCGAAGTGGCAATCCTGAGGAAGGCGCTGTCCGAGGCTGAAGACAAAGCGGCCAATGAGCGCATTGAACGGGAGAAGCAAGAAGCCCGAGTAGGCGAGGTGCAGCAAGAGCTCGAGGCTCTCGCCAAAAAGCACGAGTCCTTGGAGCTTGACTCTAAGACGCAAGAGTCCGAGCTCGCACAGGCGCTTGAAAGCGTCCAGAGCGCCAAGGCCGAAGCCCACAAGGCCCTCCAGGAGATTGATGCGGTGAAGAAGATAGCAGCGGGTAAGGCATTCATTATGCAAAGCAAGCACGTGAAGGAAACTTTCCTTTTTCTTACCCGAGTTCGGAGCTCTCCAGGAGTGTTTGCAGATCTTCCCCGCAGTGTACTGGATGCCACGGAGTTTTACCGAGCTGAGGAGGGGAGCTCAACAGAGAAGTTGTTCTGGTCTCAGTATATTGGGACCGAACACCCCGTGCCCTTGAGCGACCAGCTGAAGCAGTTGGTCGAGCTTCAAAAGGCATCCGAACAAGCCATGAGGGGCCTTATAGTCCGAATGTGGCCTAGCGAGCCCCTGCCCGGCAGCTACTTCGGTTTGTTGAGGCGGCTAGTGGATGCCTGCCCACGGCTTGAAGTTATAAAGCGGTCCATCTACATCGAGGGTGCGCACTGGGCTTTTGCCCGGGCGAAGGTGCATTGGGCGAAGCTAGACGCCGTGAAACTGGTGAAGGAGGGGCCGCCGGAGGGCAAGCAGCATCGCTTCCCCGAGATGTACTATGAGAGTGTCCTGAAGGGTTCCCGCCTTGTGGCGGATGAGTGTGCCAATGATGTAATTTTTGAATGAACATGCTCATGTGATCCTGTAATATGAAACGAGTTCATTTGCGCCATGCGATGCTTTTTAATTTAAAATATTACCTTCTGTGTGGCCGTTTATAAAATCTGAGAGTTGGCCAGCCATCGGCTTCTGCCCCCATGTAACTAGTACTGGGGTGTTCGGGATAACCTGAGCACTCTTTACCCCAATTTTGGGTCCTTCAAGGGAGGTGTTCAGTGCAACGAACCAGGCAATCAGAATATAATGCTTTATCACTCTCACTTAGCCATAGAAGTCTACAATTTTAAATTTTGGCGAAGCCCCTGGTATTCGGAAGGCCGAATTTGGGGTGCTATACACGCCTAAGCCGGACAAGGCCGACTCCCCGCCCGAAGCGGAAAAAGTCTTTAGGGACTTGAGACCTCTCGAAGAGCGACCAGTCTCTCGCCTTATCATGACAGTCAGTTTTCGGCTTTCTCTACTGAGGTGCACGTCCGGAAGAACCGGGACACAATCGCAGTAGTTCTCCCACCGCTATCTTAGCCGATATAGCGGAACGTAAGGTACCAAAGCATGGGAGCCGGGCAAACCCAACTATTGACCCAAGACATGATTCGGAGCTGATGCATATAATGCTATAAGTTCGGGGTGCCGCACTGCCGAAAGTGTTTGGACTTCTCGCGCCGTATTGTGAGGTAAACGAAAGCCCCTGACTTACTGACCGTACCCGAATTTACGGGTTCAGATTGTCGTAAATGGACATAAGGGAAAAAGAATGAATAATGCAATAATAGACTAATGCTATGCATTGTTATTTAAATAATACGTCGAAGCGTACTGGTACACGTAGTGCAATAAGCAGAAAGTAGGACTATTCGAAATGTCCTATCCAAGGGCAAGCTGTGTATGGATAGTATAAAGCGGGTATTATTATTAGAGACCACCTGGGGGTTCCCGTGTATGTCCCGGCTTCTTGTCGCCTTGGTTGTTCCTTCCCGTAATGTGTCTGGCAATCATACTGCTGGAAAGGGCTTCCAGAGAGTTAGGTCCTGAAAGAGAAAAGAAATGATAAAGATATACAGCCCCTAGGGCGGTTAAGCCGCATTGCGGGGCGTGCCCTGATCATGCCCCTGCCTATGTCCATGATATTTTCAGTGCGTAATTATGTACGCGCGGCACGGATTCCGTCACTTGACTGGGACTGGGACGGGGGCCGAATTGCTAGGCTAGCTCTGAATGTGCCAGGCGATCCCATTGCAGTTTACTCTAGACACGCTTGAAGGTGTTCGGGGGCTATATCGCCGAATTAGTGGTTTGCCTTGAAAGGCTGCTTTGTGCTTCTGCTACGAGGGCCGCAGTGTGATCTTCCGTGCGGAGCGAGCGTTCTATGTTTCCATTCACTGTTATGACCCCACGAGGTCCTGGCATATTGAGCTTGAGGTATGTGTAATGCGGTACTGCATTGAATTTTGCAAATACAGTTCGTCCGAGTAGTGCATGATAGCCACTGCGAAACGGGACGGTGTCGAAGATTAACTCCTCGCTTTGGAAGTTGTCCAGTGATCCAAAGATTACTTCAAGTGTGATTGAGCCCGTGCAATGGGCCTCTACACCTGGGATGACGCCCTTAAAGGTGGTTTTGGTGGGTTTGATCCTCAAGGGAACGATACCCATTTTGCGCACTATATCCTGATAGAGCTGGCTCAGGCTGCTGCAGCCATCCATAAGGACACGAGTAAGATGAAATCCATCGATGATGGGGTCTAGGACCAGTGCAGCGGATCCGCCATGACGGATACTAGTGGGGTGATCCCTGCGATCAAAGGTGATCGGGCAAGCAGACCATGGGTTGAACTTTGCGGCGACAGGCTCCATCGCATGGACGTCCCTTAGTGCACGCTTCCGCTCCGTCTTGGGAATGTGGGTTGCATATATCATGTTCACCGTCTTCACTTATGGAGGGAACCCCTTCTGTCCTCCCGTGTTCGGCGGCCGGGGCTCCTCCTCGTCATCACTATGCAGCCCCTTGTCCTTGTTTTCGGCATTTAACTTGCCGGCCTGCTTGAACACCCAGCATTCTCTATTTGTGTGATTGGCTGGCTTGTCGGGGCTGCCGTGGAGTTGACATGAGCGATCCAGTATGCGATCCAAACTAGACGGAGCCGGGGTACTTCTTTTTAAATGGCTTTTTCCGCTGACCGGATCTAGAGCCCCTGAATCTGGCATTGACTGTCATATCCTCGGTGTTATCGCCTTTATTGCGGTGCTTTGGTCTGTTGCGACGTTGTCTGCCGTTGGCATATTTGGTATCCGAAGTGCCCGGATTCCTCGATGTGTTATTGCTGTGAGCCAGCCAGCTATCCTCGCCTGCGCAAAAGCGGGTCACGAGTGTCGTGAGGGCTGCCATAGACTTCGGCTTCTCCTGGCCAAGGTGGCGCGCAAGCCACTCGTCACGGATGTTGTGCTTGAATGCCGTGAGGGCCTCTACATCCGGACAATCGACAATTTGGTTTTTCTTGGTCAGGAGCCGAGTCCAGAATTTTCTGGCTGATTCCCCTGGCTGCTGAGTTATATGGCTCCAGTCATCAGCATCCGGTGGTCGCACATCAATGCCCTGAAAGTTGTCAAGGAATGCGTCTTCCAGATCCTCCCAACTGCCGATGGAGTCTGCTGGCAAGCTATTCATCCAATGCCGAGCTGGTCCTTTGAGTTTTAGTGGGAGGTACTTGATGGCGTGTAGATCATCACCGCAAGCCATGTGGATGTGAAGGAGGAAATCCTCAATCCATAACGCGGGATCTATTGTACCGTCATATGATTCGATATTTACGGGTTTGGAACCCTCCGGGAATTCGTGATCCATAACTTCATCAGTGAAGCATAGGGGGTGTGCGGTGCCTCTGTGCCGGGCTATATCCTAATGCAGTTCATATGAGTCTTGTCTGCTGTATTCGGCCTAGCCGGATTTGCTTTTGGCCTATCCAGCGCGACGATCATCGTCCCGTGTTGGAGCGTGTGCCCGTGACCCGTATACTGACCTTGCAAGTTTTTTTCCTTACTGTCCAATACGTCTCACAGGTCCCGTGTGTTGCCCCGAGCCTTGGTATTTTGGATTGAGTGGCGGCGGGGTGCAGGCTGAACTTCAGGCTGGAACGCGTCTTTAGCTCGGCCACACAGTGGCCGGTCAGCCACATCGTACACTGGTGCATGAGGTTTTAATGCTTCCTCCTCGAGGTGAGGTAGCAACCTGCATTTTGGGTAACTCCTGGAGGGGCGCTCGAGTTCGTATTCCTCGGCCGCAAGGACTTTGGTCCATCTGTCTGCTAGCAAGTCTTGGTCTGCTTGAAGCTGTTGTTGCTTTTTCTTCAGGCTATTTGTTATGGCCATAAGCCGGCGCTTGAAGAGCTCCTGTTCGACGGGGTCCTCAGGCACGATAAATTCTTCATCACCGAGGCTCGCCTCATCTTCGGAGAGAGGCATGTAATTGTCCTCCTCTGGTTCTCCATCTGCTGCCTGCTCTGGAGGGCTGGCTTGTTCATCCTCCGGCTCTATATCATGCTGGGGGGATTGTGGTTGTCTTCGGCACTATCCGGAGTGTTACTATCTCCTGTGCCGGTATCACTACTTTTGCTGTGGCGGGACTTAGAGCGGCGCCGCTGACGTTGGCGCTTGGGTTGCTTCTTGAAGGGGTCATCCTCCACTGTCTCGTCGCCATTGCCTTCTTTAGGGGTGTCTACCATATATATGTCGTATGATGAGGTAGCGGTCCAGCGCCCTGTGGGCGGTGGTTCCTGCTCGTCTCCTGCATCGTCGTCCATACCGTTGATGTCTTCGGAGTCGAAGTCGAGCATGTCAGTTAAATCGTCGACAGTGGCTACTAAGTGGGTGGTGGGTGGGCAGCGAATTTCTTCGTCGTCCGCATCCCATTTTAGCTGGACATAGTTCGGCCAAGGTTCTCCTAATAGGGAGAGGGACCTCAATGAATTTAGCACATCACCGATGGGCGAGTGCTTAAAGATATCTGCGGAGGTGAACTCCATGATCGGTGCCCAGTCGGATTCGACGGGCATGGATGTAAGCGGCTCGGAATCCGTGGCCAGAGGTGAATCCAGTAGTTCGGCAACACAGCTCTTGTAAGAGGTGAAGTCAGTATCCGACTCTATCACCATTGAGAGTGTGGCCTCCATGGCAGGGTCTATCCCTCCGCTCTCGGATTGTGCGATTTGCTCCAGATTGACGGCCGAAGTAGTTGTAGATGCGATCTCCCGAACACTATCCGACGGCAGAGTTACGTCGTGCTCATCGTGACTGTGCGGCGCACCTGACACGGGCTCGAATCCGTCGAAGATCAAGTCTCCGTGGATGTCGGCAGTGTAGTTTAAATTTCCGAATCTGACCTGATGGCCAGGGACGTAGCTCTCGATCTGCTCCAGATGGCCAAGCGAATTGGCCCGGAGTGCGAAGCCGCCGAATAAAAAGATCTATCCGGGGAGGAAAACCTCACCCTGGACCGCATCGCTACCGATGATCGAGAGAGCCATCAAGCCTTATGGTGACGACACAGTGGAACTCTCAATGAAAGCACCAATGTCAGTGTCAAAACCGGCAGATCTCGGGTAGGGAGTCCCAAACTGTGCGTCTAAGGCGGATGGCAATAGGAGGCAGGGGACACAATGTTTACCCAGGTTCGGGCCCTCTTGATGGAGGTAATACCCTACGTCCCGCTTGATTGTTTTTGATGATATGAGTATTACAAGAGTTGATCTACCACGAGATCGTAGAGGCTAAACCCTAGAAGCTAGCCTATGGTATGATTGTATGTTGTCCTATGGACTAAACCCTCTGGTTTATATAGACACCGGAGGGGGCTAGGGTTACACAGAGTCGGTTACAAGGGAGGAGATCTACATATCTGTATTGCCTAGCTTGCCTTCCACGCCAAGGAGAGTCCCATCCGGACACAGGATGAAGTCTTCAATCGTGTATCTTCACAGTCCAACAGTCCGGCCAAAGGATATAGTCCGTCTGTCCGGAGACCCCCTAATCCAGGACTCCCTCAGCATGCCTCGACGTGCTTGAAACAGCGAGTCCATGAATGAGATTATCAACAACCTTGGAGGTGAGCTTGTAAGTATGTTTGTTCCTACAGACAACTGGGCTCTGACAGTTATGTCTTGGAAGAAGAAGCCGTCCACCATACCGAAGGTGATTGGTGTTGAGATACCAGTTTAGGAACCGGGGTTGTACTATTCGTCGCCACCAAGGACATCGCAGACCACATTAGGGATGTACCTGTATTGAGTGTTTGTGCATGTCGAAGAAGAGGTCAATCCATCAATCGAAGTCCTGCCGCCGCCGCTGGTGCCAGGGTCCGTCGACGGCGTCCATTACAAGCATCAACGTCAGACTTTCCTCATGTTCCTCGGAACGATGGATGGCACAGGGCCTACTCCATCGCGCGGCGGAGGCCACTGCTTCTTTGGGAGAAGAGGCAGGGCTGGCTGCCTAGATGTGCTCTAATTTGAGGTAACAACTGAATCTTGCCAGATACTAGTTAAAACCGAGCTATCGGTGTGAAGCACTGATGTGGCAGTACATTTGATTGTGACCTATTCTATTTTTGTACCTGAACTTTTTTAAGAAAGGGTTGTGCGTCAACTTAATGTGCTAGCAGAACTTATTGTGTTGTCTGTCTATTTTCTTTGCTCAACATTCAAGATATTTCCCTGTCATTGATAAAGACGAAGAACCGTTATGTATGAGTTCATTGGTTTCAACATAGCCCTACCCATAGCGATCCACTGCTTCCACCCTGATTATGCCGCCTGCGTGAAATTTTTGTATGCAAGTTTAGTGTGCTATGATGTTCTATATGATTGTGTCAACTATATAAGTTTTTACTGAGCATCAGCAATGCATATGGTTGAAAGATGTATTTACGAGCATCGGCTAATGGGTCTCTCTCTCTCTCACACACACACACAAAAGTGGGACACGTTGAATTATTTGTTCGCTCATGACAGCTTTTAATTAGGTTACACTGTACTCTAACTTTTTTCTTGAGTTATTAATTGATCTCAGTGACTTCAAAAACTTGTAGAGAAACCTTGTTTGGGCCTTTCCAGTGTCGTTGGATGTGGGCTGAGTAGCCATGTAAAGTTGTACTGTACTACACATGCTTTTTTTGAACATCGGCAATGCAACTGGGCCGACAGTTGTACACGGTATCCTAAAATAAGCGCAACCTATCTTTCTTTTAATAAAATAAAATGCACAACCCAGTTCATTTTTTATATAATAAGATTACCAAGCCCAACTTAATTTTTTAATAATATTCGTATCTCAATATCTTAATTTTTTAATTTCTTGGAACATCACCATGTGACCAACACCCAAAGGGTTTACTAGAGTCAGCAATCTAGTTCACATCGCCATGTGATTAACACCCAAAGAGTACTAAGGTGTGATCATGTTTTGCTTGTGAGAGAGGTTTAGTCAACGGGTCTGCCACATTCAAATCTGTATTTATTTTGCAAATTTCTATGTCTAAAATGCTCTGCACGGAGCTACTCTAGCTAAATGCTCCCACTTACAATATGTATCCAGGTTGAGACTTAGAGTCATCCAGATTGGTGTCAAATCTTGCATCGACGTAACTCTTTACGATGAACTCTTTATCACCTCCATAACCGAGAAATATTTCCTTAGTCCTCTAAGGATAATTTTGACTGTTGTCGAGTGATCTACTCCTAGATCACTATTGTACTCCCTTGCCAAACTCATGCTAAGGTGTACAATAGGTCTGGTACATAGCATGGCATACTTTATAGAACCTATGGCTGAGGCATAGGGAATGACTTTCATTCTCTCTCTATCTTCTACCATGGTCGGGCTTTGAGTCTTACTCAACTTCACACCTTCCAACACAGGCAAAAACCCTTTCTTTGACTGATCCATTTGGAACTTCTTCAAAATCTTGTCAAGGTATGTGCTTTGCGAAAGTCTTATTACGTGTCTTGATCTATCCCTATAGATCTTGATGCCCAATATATAAGTAGCTTCACCAAGGTCTTTCATTGAAAAATTCTTATTCAAGTATCCTTTTATGCTATCCAGTAATTCTATATCATTTCCATTCAACAATATGTCATCCACATATAGTATCAGAAATGCTATAGAGCTCCCACTCACTTACTTGTAAATACAGGCTTCACCATAAGTCTGTATAAAACCATATGCTTTGATCACCTTATCAAAGCATATATTCCAATTCCGAGATGCTTGCACCAGTCCATAGATGGATTGCTGGAGTTTGCATACTTTGTTATCACCTTTAGGATCGACAAAACCTTTTGGTTGCATCATATACAACTCTTGTTGAAGAAATCCATTAAGGAATGCAACTTTGACATCCATTTGCTAGATTTCATAAAATGTGGCAATTGCTAACGTGATTCGGATAGACTTAAGCATCGCCACGAGTGAGAAAATCTCATCATAGTCAACACCTTGAACTTGTCGAAAACCTTTTGATAAAAGTCGAGCTTTGTAGATAGTAACACTACCATCAGCGTCCATCTTCCTCTTGAAGATCCATTTATTACAATGGCTTGCCGATCATCAGGAAAGTCCACCAAAGTACACACTTTGTTCTCATACATGGATCCTATCTCAGATTTCTTGGCCTCGAGCCATTTATCAGAATCTGGGCTCATCATTGCTTCCTCATAGTTCATAGGTTCGTCATGGTCTATTAACATGACTTCCAAAATAGGATTACCGTGCCACTTTGGTGCGTATCGTGCTGTGGTTGACCTACGAGATTCGATAGTAACTTGATCTGAAGTTTCATGATCATTATCATTAGCTTCTTCCTCTCTAGTTGGTGTAGGCATCACAGGAACAGTTTTTTATGATGAGCTGCTATCTAATTCAAGAGAAGGTACATTTACCTCATCAAGTTCTACTTTCCTCCCACTCACTTCATTCGAGAGAAACTCCTTCTCTAGAAAGGATCCATTCTTAGCAACACATATCTTACCTTCGGATTTGTGATACAAGGTGTACCCAACAGTTTCTTTTGGGTATCCTATGAAGACGCACTTCTCCAATTTGAGTTCGAGCTTATTAGGCTGAAGCTTTTTCACATAAGCATCGCAACCCCAAACTTTAAGAAACGACATTTTAGGTTTCTTGCCAAACCATAGTTCATACCGCGTCATCTCAACGGATTTAGACGGTGCCCTATTTAACGTGAATGCAGCTGTCTCTAATGCATAACCCAAAACGATAGTGGTAAATCGGTAAGAGACATCATAGATCGAACCATATCTAATAAAGTATGGTTACAATGTTCGGACACACCATTACACTGTGGTGTTCCAGGTGGCGTGAGTTGTGAAACTATTCCACATTGTTTTAAATGAAGGCCAAACTCATAACTCAAATATTCACCTCCGCGATCAGATCGTAGAAACTTTATTTCCTTGTTACGATGATTCTCTACTTCACTCTGAAATTCTTTAAACTTTTCAAATGTTTCAGACTTGTGTTTCATCAAGTAGATATACCCATCTATGCTCAAATCATCTGTGAAGGTCAGAAAATAATGATACCCACCGCGAGCCTCAACACTCATTAGAACGCATACATCGATATGTATTATTTCCAATAAGTCAGTGGCTCGCTCCATTATTCCGGAGAATGGAGTCTTAGTCATCTTTGCCCATGAGGCATGGTTCACAAGCATCAAATGATTCATAATCAAGTGATTCCAAAAGTCCATCCACATGGAGTTTCTTCATGCGTTTTACACCAATATGACCTAAACGGCAATGCCACTAGTATGTTGCACTATCATTATCAACTTTGCATCTTTTGGCATCAATATTATGAATATGTGTATCACTACGATCGAGATTCGATAAACCATTCACCTTGGGTGTATGACCACAGAAGGTTTTATTCATGTAAATAGACTAACAATTATTCTTTGACTTAAATGAATAACCGTATTGCAATAAACATGGTCTAATCATATTCATGCTTAACGCAAACACCAAATAACATTTATTTTAGGTTCAATACTAATCCCGAAAGTAGAGGAAGTATGCGATGGTGATCTTATCAACCTTGGAATCTCTTCCAACACACATCATTACTTCTCCCTCAACTAGTCTCTGTTCATTTTGTAGCTCCTTGTTTCAAGTTATTAATCTTAGCAATTGAACCAGTATCAAATACCCAGGGGCTACTATGAACACTAGTAAAGTACACATCAATAACATGTATATAAAATATACCTTTATTCACTTTGCCATCCTTCTTATCCACCAAGTATTTGGGGCAATTCCGCTTCCAGTGACCATTCCCTTTGCAGTAGAAGCACTCAGTTTCAGGCTTAGGTCTAGCTTTGGGCTTCTTCACGAGAGTGGCAACTTGCTTGCCATTCTTCTTTAAGTTCCCTTTCTTTCCCTTGCCCTTTTTCTTCAAACTAGTGGTCTTGTGAACCATCAACACTTGTTGCTATTTCTTGATTTCAACCTTCGCCGATTTCAGCATCGCGGAGAGCTTGGGGATCGTTTTCGTCATCCCTTGCATATTATAGTTCATCACGAAGTTCTAGTAACCTGGTGATAGTGACTAGAGAACTCTGTCAATCACTATCTTATCTCGAAGATTAACTCCCACTGGATTCAAGCGATTGTAGTACCCGGACATTCTGAGCACATGCTCACTAGCTGAGCTATTCTCCTCCATGTTGTAGGCAAAGTACTTGTCAGGGGTCTCATACCTCTAGACATGGACATGAGTCTGAAATAATGATTTCAACTCTTGGAACATCTCATAAAATGGGTCCATTGAGGGAGTCCTGGATTATGGGGTCCTCGGGTGTCCGGGCTACGTGATGTGGGCCAGACAGATGGGCCATGAAGATACAAGATAGAAGGCCTTCCGTCGTGTCCGGATGGGACTCTCCTTGGCATGGAAGGCAAGCTTAGCGTGCGGATATGAATATTCCTTTCTCTGTAAACTGACTCTGTACAACCCTCGCCCCCTCCGGTGTCTATATAAACTGGAGGGTTTAGTTCGAAGGGACAATCATAATCATATAGGCTAGAAAATTAGGGTTTAGCCATTGCAATCTCGTGGTAGATCAACTCTTGTAACTCCTATATTCATCAAAGTCAATCAAGCAGGACGTAGGGTATTACCTCTATCAGGAGGGCCCGAACCTGGGTAAACATCGTGTCCCTGTCTCCTATTACCATCGATCCTTAGACGCACAGTTCGGGACCCCTACCCGAGATGTGCCAGTTTTGACACTGACATTGGTGCTTTCATTGAGAGTTCCATTGTGTCGTCGTCGAAAGGCTCAATGGCTCTATCAATCATCTACAACAATGCTGCCGCGAAGGAGATTTTTCACCCTGACCAGATCTTTGTATTCGACGGCTTCGCACTACGGGCCAACTCGGTTGGCCAACCATAGCAGATCAACAGCTATGCCCCTAGTCACCAGATCAGTTTTGGAAACCTGAACTATGTCGCTGATATCCGAGGAGACTTGATCTTCCAAGGGTTTGCAGCCTCAACCACTGCTCTGGCCTTAGATTCGGAGTGTGTTATCAGGTCCGAAGACGGGAGTCTAGAGCCCATCGGACTCTCTGCGGCCTTAGAGCTCAACACCGAAAGAATAGCGTCTCCGGTAATCATTGCATGGCCGGACTCTTCTCCGGATACTACTTCCGAACCCTAGAGGCCCGCTTCATGCGAGCTCGGCCCAGAAACTTCCGACCATGTCCAAACCCCGCTCTTAAATGAGGCTTTGGACCTAATGCGATCCCTCGTCATCATAGAGGAACCGCTTATGAATCATGCCCCGCCCGGTCTAGGGGGTGGAAATAGGGAATTTTACTTCCCACCCACCACCTACTTCATAGCCACTGTCGAGGACCTAACTGACATGCTTGATTATGCCTCCAAGACATCGACGGAATGGAAGACAATGCCGGAGAGGAGCAGGCCCAAAACCCGCCGGTCACCGAACGTTGGACAACCACCTCCTCGTATGACGTATATATGGTGGATACACCTAAAAACGGCGACGACGATGATGAGAAAGACCCAGTTGAGGATGAACCTCCTGAGATACCGCCGAAACATTGACCTTGGTGCCACTCTAAATTGTGTGGCGGCAAGAACAACAATACCGGCACCGAAGGCAATGATACTCTGGAGAACACCGAAGACCAAGAAAACCCCGTCGAATAGGATGATCGGGAGGATGGACAAGTTGACCATGACGAACAAACAGGGAACAACGACTCGGAGGACAACAACTATCTGCCACTCTCCGAGGACGACGTAAGTCTCAGCGATGAAGATTTTATCGTGCCAGAGGAACCCCTCGAACAAGAGCACATCAATCGCCGGCTAATAGCCACGGCTAGAAGCCTAAAAAAGAAACAGCAGAAGCTTCAAGCCGGCCAAGATCAGCTCAACGATAGATGGACTAATGTCCTGGCAGCCGAAGAATTCGGCCTTGAACGCCCAGCAAAGAGTTACCCAAAGCGTAAGCTACTACTCCAATTCGACGATGAGGCGTTGGAGCCCATACCACCCATGCGTAATATGGCTGATGGGCCCGATAGACCACAACGTGGCTGGGACAGAGTGGCAACTCAAGCTGAACACCAGCCCGCACCACCTTGCCGTAAAAGCAGAGAAACAACAGCTCGGGGATACACATACGACCTACAATAAGACCTGGAAAATAGGGCAGGTCAGACCAGGTCAATCTACGGATCACGGGGGCGTTCTCTGGCGCGAGAGGCGGGCTATCAATCCTGGTGCGATAAAAACAACCAACCCGGGGCTGAAAACCGCATACGGACTCCATCTGAACTGCATCGTGACATGGCCCGATATAGAGGCGCCGCACACCCCCTATGCTTCACCGATGAGGTAATGGAGCACAAGTTCCCTGAAGCATTTAAACCCGTGAACATCGAATCATACGACGGCACAACAGATCCCGCATAATGGATTGAAGATTTTCTTCTCCACATTCACATGGCTTGCGGTGATGATCTACACGCCATCAAAAGAAGCCTGCCAGCCATACCAACAGAAGTTGTTGGGTCTTCAAACAGGCTGGCAAGTTAAATGCCAAACATAAGGAGAAAGGGTTGCCCAGTGAGGATGATGATGAGGAACCTTGCGCACCGAACACAGGGGGTCAGAAGAAATTTCCCCTCGAAGTCAAAACGGTCAACATGATATACGTCACCCATATCGCCAAGAGCGCAAGCGCGCGCTAAGGGACGTCTATGCGATAGAGCCAGTCGCCCCAAAATTCGACCCATGGTCGGTCTGTCCGATCACCTTCGATCGCAGGCACCATCCGACCAGTATCCGTCACGGAGGTTCGGCCGCATTAGTCCTCGATCCAATCATCGATGGATTCCACCTTACGCGAGTCCTCATGGACGGCGGTAGCAGCCTTAACCTGCTCTACCAGGACATAGTCCGCAAGATGGGTATTGATCTGTCAAGAATCAAGCCCACTAAAACCACCTTCAAAGGAGTGATACCCGGTGTAGAGGCCCACTGCACGAGATCGCCGGACAACTTCCGCAGTGAAGACTTGATCTTCGATATCGTCCCCTTTCGCAGTGGCTACCACGCACTGCTCGAACGAACCCCGTTCGCTCATTTTAATGCAGTCCCACACTACGCCTATCTCAAACTCAAGATGCCCGGACCACACGGTGTTATAACAGTAAATGGAAACATGGAACGCTCCCTCCGCACTGAGGAGCACACCGCGGCCCTGGCAGCGGAAGTACAGGGTGGCCTAATCAAGCCAGCTATTACGTCGGCGGCCAAGTCCTCGGACACTATCAAACGAGTCCAGACTACCCCATTGTACGACGGCCCAGCTCGTTAGGAGCTCTATTAGCAATTCGGCCTCATCTCATCCCCTACCGAATTGTGGAATATGTGCCACGTGTACATAATTACACGCTAAAAATACCATGGGAAAGGATGGAGGCACAATAAGGACAATGCCTGCAATACGGCCAGACACTACCAGGAAAATCACATTCCTCTTCTTCTTTTATTTTATTTTTCTTTCAGGTTCCTTTAAACCACATCACCCTTTCGACGGTACCAAGGCCTCTTTTCGTGGCCTATTATGAAAACACTGGTCGATGATCCTCTCGAAAGACAATTCACCAAGGAGAAAAGCCGCATAGACACGTACCAGAGTACCTAAAGGATCCTTAAAGATCACCCCGTCCGCGTTCAGGATGCACGCACGGCTTCCCCTTGTGTTCGGCATGTAAAATAGCCTTGTTGCTTATTGAACTATTTATATCAATCAGACTACAATGGAAACAGTTTTTAGCCCAAACCTACACGGCGTTGGCTTATCGCTTAACATATGTTTCCCTGTTTTTGTCTGATTATCATGTACACCTCGATATGGCCTAAATTGCCAGGGGCTTTATTAAACCGCGTACATCTTTTAAATATTAAAACAAAGTCCGAACACTTTCACAAGTGCAATTCGGCATCCTGAATATAGCATTATAAGCATTGGCTCTGAATCATGTCTTTGGTCAATAGTTGGGTTGCCCGGCTGCTGTGCTTGCTACCTTACATTCCGTCTGATCGGCCAGGGTAGTAAAGGGAGAACTACTGCGATTGTGTTTCTGGTTCACCCGGACAAACACCTCAGTAGAGAAAGCCGAAAACTGACTATCATGATGCGGCGAGAGCTGGTCAGCTATTCGGTGACTAAGTATAAATCTTTAGCAATTTTTTCCGCATTATGTGATAGGCCGGCCTCCACCCGGCCAGGCATTCACAGTACCTGAGTTCGGATAATCGAACAATACTAGGGGCTGCACCTGCCCTTCCACTATAAAAATCCTATGTCTAAGTGAGGGCGATAAAGCCGCATAGTCCGATTGCCTGGTTCGCTACACTAACACCTCCTTCACGGACCAGTACGTTGGGTCAAGTGTGTTTTAAGTGTTATCCCGAACACCCACGTACTACCTACGTGGGGGCTGAAGCCGACGACTGGCCAACTCTCAGATATCATAAACAACCGCATAGGAGGAGATATTTTAAAGTAAAATAAGCAATATATCATACATAAGCCTTGTCTTATGATACAGGTTTGGACAACATATATACATTCATTCCAAATGATGTCCTTCGAACATTGGCCCTCTACAATGCGGGGTCCTTTCAGGACATCATCAAAGTACCGCTCCGGCGTGCGATGCTCTTTTCAAGTGGGCGGTCCCTCGGTTGCAAGCTTGACGGCATCCATCTTCACCCATTGCACCTTGACGCGGGCGAAGGCCATCCGCGCACCTTCAATAAAGACTGACCGCTTCACGGCATCAAGACGAGGGCAGGCACTGACCAACCACTTGACGAGACGGAAGTACCGACTAGGCATGGGTTCGGTGGGCCAAAGACGGATTATCAAATCCCTCATGGCCAATTCAGCCACCCTGTGCAGTTCTGTCCATTGCTTCAGCTGCTCGTTGAGGGGCACAAGATGCTCTGGCGCAAGGTACTGCGACCAGAATAGCTTCTCCGTTGAGCTCCCCTCTTTGTCTCGGAAGAACTCCATGGCATTAGCAACACTCCAGGGCAGGTCCGCAAACAGTCGTGGAGAACTCCAGATCCGGGTTAGAAAGATGTACCTTTTCTTCACAAATTTGCTCTGCATGTTAAAGGCCTTACCCACCGCAATTTTCCTTGCCTCCTAGATCTCCCAGATAGCGCTTTGGGCTTCGGCCCGGGCTTCTTGTGCACTTTGGAGTGCCTCGGCAAGTTCAGAATTTTGCTCTGAACTCTTGCGCTCTAAGGACTCGCATTTGCCTATGGCGTCCTTGAGCTCTTGCTGGACTTCCTCCACCCGCGATTCATGTTTAAGGCGGGAGGCTCGTTCCTCCTCTGCCTCCTTCTTGGCCTTGGCCAACGCACTCTTGAGGGCATCGACGTCAGACGTGTCAGCTGCAAACATAATTATGAAACTCATTGAGATGCTACATCATAGCTGGCATCATTGCAGCCGTACTTCGGTATTACATACCTTGCATTTCTTCTAGCTTCTGTCTTAGCTCGGATGCTTCGATGGCATGGGCAGCTGACGCCTGCTTCGCAGCCTGCTTGTTCAAACAGACAGGTGCATTAGTCTCCTGCATGAGTTATTATATCCTCTATTCGGTTTTCTTCCCGAACACCAAACAGAGTCTCAGGGGCTACTATATATAGTTCTATACACATGCATTCTTTCTATACATTTAAAAGATACTGTAAGGCACATACCTCAAAGCCTCTTAAAAGGCTGGTGTAGGCTTCGCTCAGTCCGCTTTTTGCGGACTGAACCTTTTCAATCACCATACCCATAAGGGTATGATGTTCTTCCACAATGGTGGCACTTTGAAGCGCTCTCATCAAAGTGTCCGCCGCCTCCGCATTGACAGAGGTCACTAGTATAGTAGGCGCGCCCCTTCTCACGAAGAGGGTTGCTCCTCTGACTCCGAAACCGTGTGGTTTTTCGGAATGACATTTCGTTGGGGGCCAAACTGGACATGGCCCCCGTCTCTTGTCTCCATGGGGGTCGGTTCCCCCATGTTCTTGGCAGCCTCCGGCACCTCTCCCTATTCCGGAAGGGTCCTTTGGTACGACACCTCGGTGTTATCCACGACAGTGGGGGAGGAAGCTAGTGGAGGCGAATCGCTCTCCATCATGTTCGGACCCAGCGAATTCCCGGAAGAGGAGGATCGCTGGGGAAGGACCTTAACCGGACTGCAGCATACAATTTAAATGCATTACAACTATAAGCTAGAAAATCCAGACAAATATATATACCTGTGAGTACTTACGATCCGGCCTGGGGCGCCACTCATCGGCGTCCGACTGGGAGTCATCCGTAAGGGAGGTCCTCCCTTTCTTGGACACTTCCGCCTCTGGATCGGCGGAAGCTTCCCTCTTCTTCTTCTCCCCCTTGGGTGGGAGATCGCTCTCTTCCTCCTCCTCTCCCTCTTTGTCAGGGGAGGAGAGAGTTTCGGTGCTTTCGAACACTATGTCTGAGGCACCTTTACGATGGAGGCCACTCTTGGCCTCCTTGCCCTTCTCCTTGGCCTTCTTTTCCGGCGCTTGGTACGGCGCCGGGACTAGCATCCTCGTCAACAAAGGAATAGCTTCGTCTTCGGGCAGCGGAGCCGGATAGTGTATCTGTTTCCGCTTTCTTGGTCCAGCCCTCCAAAAGAAAATGGAGAGTTTAGTGTGGTCCTTGGGCTCGCAAAGTAATGTCACCAAAGAAGTTAAGGGGTCGCAGCGTGGGTGCTGTCATAGCCGAGGTCTTCGGTTGTCTCCGGCCATGACTTCTAGTTCTTGAAGAGAAGCTTCCACATGTCTTCGTGCTTCGTGTCAAAGAACCGCTATAGGGTCCGGGGACCGGCCAGGTCAAACTTCCACATGGGCTCTTGACGAGCCTGACAGGGAAGTATCCGGCGGAAGAGCATCACTTGTATCACGCTGGCGAGGCTGGTATTTTTATCTACCATGCTCTTGATGCACTTCTCCAGCATCGTTACCTCATCAGACGGCACCCAGTCCAGGCCCTTGTTGAGACAGGATGTCAGCCGCATTGGGGGCCTGGACCTGAACTCCGTGGGAGCAGCCCATGTGGAGTCACGGGGCTCTGTGACATAGAACCACCCCTGCTGCCATCCCTTCACGGTCTCCACGGAGGTGCCCTTGGGCCAAGTGAGATTGGGTAGTTTGCTCACCATAGCACCAACGCAATCCGCGTGCTGGCCGTCCACCACTTTTGGCTTCACATTGAAGACCTTGAGCCATAGGCTGAAGTGGGAGGGCACGGAGGAAGGCCTTGCATACGACGATGAATGCCGAAATGTTAAGGAAAGAATTCGGGGCTAGATCATGAAAATCTAACCCATAGTAGAACATGAGGCCGCAGACGAAAGGATGAAGGGGAAACCCCGGTCCATGAAGCAAATAAGGGATGAACACTACCCTCTCACTGGGCTTTGGAGTGGGGATGATCAGCTTTTTGGCTGGAAGCCGGTGGGCGATTTCCTTGGCTAGATACCCCGCTTCCCGGAGTTCCTTGATGTTTTTCTCCATGACGGATGAGGCCATCTACTTGCCCTGCGCTCCGGATTCGTACATGGCTGGAGTACTTTCTGGGAACGGAGTGGATCAAAGCTTGAGCACTGGAGCTTGAGGGCTGATGGTCTGAGGAAGCGGAAGGCATGGGGCAAAAGGGGGAAATCTTATCTCCTTATAGTGGCAATAAATACCATGTGTCCCGCACAAGCCTTAAAGCTCGCCTATTTCAAGGGGTCGTGCGAACGACATGGTTGGGTTTCCCATACCCGTATTGATGAGACTCCCATAATAAGGGGGCACAATCTCTACTTTGACAATACATGTCGTCGGTGATTGCGTCTTGAAATGTGAAACGTGAGGCCGAAAAATGGTTTGAAATAATAGAATGGTCGGACGTAACGTCTCACCAGTGAAATCTTTGGAGGACAGAACTTATCTGTATTCTAATTCAGAGGTATGACTGTTGTACAGAGCCGGATATAGTACTGACGATCAACTACTTTGAAGAATTTGGAGGAGGAACCCGCCTTGCAATGTCGAAGACAATCTGCGCGCCGGACACATCAGCATTGAAGATTGGTTCAGGGGCTACTGAGGGAGTCCTGGACTATGGGGTTCTCGGGTATCTGGGCTACGTGATGTGGGCCGGACAGATGGCCCGTGAAGATACAAGATAGAAGGCCTTCCCTCGTGTCCGGATGGAACTCTCCTTGGCGTGGAAGGCAAGCTTAGCGTGCGGATATGAATATTCCTTTCTCTGTAAATCGACTCTGTACAACCCTCGCCCCCTCCGATGTCTATATAAACCAGCGGGTTTAGTCCGAAGGGACAATCATAATCATATAGGCTAGACAAGTAGGGTTTAGCCATTGCGATCTCGTGGCAGGTCAACTCTTGTAACCCCTATATTCATCAAAGTCAATCAAGCAGGACGTAGGGTATTACCTCTATCAAGAGGGCCCGAACCTGGGTAAACATCATGTCCTTGTCTCCTGTTACCATCGATCCTCAGATGCACAGTTCAGGACCACCTACCTGAGATATGCCGGTTTTGACACCAACATCCATTTCTACTAAAATCAAATGGCTTGTAAATTATCAGAAATGGTAAATGCGCTGCATGTACTCAATATTATTTTTGACCCAGCTCAGTAAATAGGTGTATTCGAATAAATAATCAAATGCGCTATAAATTATCATAAGTAGTATTTTTCGAGAAACAATTATCATAAATAGTAAATCGGTTATTATTATTTTTAACCAGCTCAAGAAATAGATTATTTTTTGAGTCAAAGCCCAGGAAATAAATGTATTGGCAAACAAAATGAAATGGGTTGTAAAACCTAAATAAATGGGTTGCATTCCGCCACAATTTTCGAAGCTGACTTTGTTGGTCCACTATACGAAGCATGCGCAAGGTGTTGTCCATTTAGTGAACAAAACGATTTATAATGGTCTAAAACAAAGAGTCAACAAATTGCTCCGACATTTGTAGTCGTTGGATTGACATCCAATGGCAATCCTGCTTCTTTAATCTCTGATCTAGTTGCTCTTGCTCTAGCCGCCAAAACCATCGGCGGCTGGAGCGCCTGCATCTGCCTCCCGTGTCCGGCTGTGCTGTCGCGCAGGCCTCGCCACCCCCACTCTACTCCCAATGGTGGCCAGGTCATACCTATACTCACCAACACCTTTTGTTATTCTCCGACAAAGGCAGCCTCACCCGGCAGCCGAACTAGTCCCTCGTACTCCCCTCTGCCAGGGACTCCAGATCGTTCCCATCTTAGGCCTCACCATCGTCCACCGCCTTGGTGCTCTCGGCACGGCATGTTCAATGTGGTCAAGGAACGCCTTCCATCGGAAGAGGACTGTACGTGGAGAGGCTCACAGCTCGCACTAGTGCAAGATGCTGCAAACGTGACACTACTATCAGAGACCCTTCGACGAAATTGTGTGCGATGCAATAATCGCAAACGGTGGTGTAAAAACCGTCAAAAAAGGGGCAAAACATTTGTGATGACGGATGCATCAAACACAGTTCAGATTTTAGTTGTGTGTGCGATGCAGGGCATACGGTTCAGTTCAATTAACTGTTTGCGATGAGGCAAAACAAAAGAAAAGGGCGTCCAGATGAAGGTGTGTGTGATATACAGCATATGGTTCACTCGGATGAACTGTTTGTGATTAGGCAACACAAAAGAAATGGTCAGACAGATCAAGGTGTGTGCGATATACGGCATGTGGTTCACTCGTCCTTGTCGTCAGTGTGTGACCTCTGTGGCAACCGTTCGCTCCCCACTAGCCTCTTCTTGTACCATGGCAACCGTCCACCGCCTCTTCACCTTTCCCTCTCGATTTGGAACTGTTGTTGCACACGCTCTTCCTCCCTCCATTTGCCTTCACCCTTCCTTCTGCCATTGTTCGATTGTCTTCTCTGTGGAGGAAATAGGCCGGAAACGACCCTGTTATTCTTTCCCCGATCTGAAAGAGGACATGGTGGAGGAACTCATTGATCGGTGCGACGTCATCACCTCGGCTAGCATGGCAAGTTCATACAAGACCATTCTCGACTAAACTAATAACATCATTACAAGCAACCCAAGGGTCTAGGAGAAGTTTGATCTCCCCTATGGTCTTCGTTGTGACCCTGATCACTGGCATGGGGACGATGGAAGCCTTGCCTTGTGCAAGTTGAAGCCGCTTGATAATGATACGTGTGATGTTAAGATGCCATCGCTTGAGCGCAAGGCTTGGGCAGGCGCAAATGGAGATTGGGTTGTTTATATTGGGTACAACTGCGAGTGGGAACTTGTGAATGTGTACACTCGTCACCGGGTTCCACTTCCAAAAATCTTAGGCTGCCCTAAACTTGAGCACACCGGCATTCTACGTACATTCAAATACGATCATGGTGACTGTCGTCTATGGAAGATATCAATTTGTCGAGTTCCCAACCGCTCTTGGGATTACACGAACTATGAAGTTGTTGCTATCTTCGACAAGCTTGTTGTCGTCCTTGCTTCCACGACTCGATGGATATTGCACAAAAATCAATTTTTGTACACGGATGAGTATTGTGATGCAATTCAATACGAGGGTCTTGTGTTTGCTGCCACCACTCGTGGCACTGTTTTTGCATGGATCCTTATGGTTTCGGTACGTTTGTCTTCCAGCGTAATTATAATTGTTTCATCCACATGCATGCGGGTTAGCTAGCTAGTTTCCCTATACTAATTAACCTTCTTGTGTTTCCAAGGTCCCGTGAACATTCCACCAACTATACTTGAAAAATTTTATAACCAAGGGGGAGATGATGATGGTGATGATCACGAGCATGAGGACGAGCAAGACCCATATACTCAGTGGCGCCTGGCAACTTATTCTGATGGATCACCTCTTCTTGTCTGTATACAGGGCACTGTTGATGTTACTAAGGAAGAAAGTGTTCTCTTGCATGGTCGCACTCTCCGGACCTATTGTATTCTGGATGTATACTAGTGTGCTAGCACCAACACCTTCTCCCTGGTTCAATATTGATAGTCTTGGAGAAAACTCGCTCTTCCTTGGCCAAAACTATCCAATGATGGTGAAAGGCCATCCAGCTGCTGTTGACACAATGCTACTACCATTTATGAGAAGCAATTGTATATATACCTCGGATATTTCTATGCTTCCCTACCGTGGCTATCATAATATGGGTATTGAAATAGGCCGCTTCATCCTAGATGATCAGTCCTGCGTTGGTCTCGAGATTGACAGTAGTTGGCCTTTCCCAGAGAATCACTTCTGGTTCAAAGCAAGCGTTTTCAACGCCGACGAGTGGTTGAGCTGAAGTTCATTTCATCGCTTTCTTATTTGTTGTGTGAGAAAAACTTTAGTTTACTAGAACGTTTTGTTGGAAATGATGTATAATCCAACATGTATCCTCGTTGTCGTTGTGGTTTGATGACTTGTTGTATGTAATCAATGGTACATTTGCATCTGCATCCATCAACTCACGCCTTCTAGTGATGTCCATATGAACAGTGCTAGTGATTTTAGTTGCAAAAATTAGACAGTGCTAGTGATTTTTAGCTACATATTTTGACAAATCACAGTGTTACAAGGTTGACAAATGGCAATGCTACTAGATAAACAAATGTCAATCTTCCCAGTTTGACAAATGGCAACATACCCAATATGACAAATTCAAATCTTACCCAATTCTTTCTACATGGTTGCACACGGGTCATCCAAAACAACTGTTTGCGTTGAAGGGGTGCACAAATCCTGCACTACGAATTTTCCCTTGACTAAAGGGGGGAGACCATAGCTCTCACTTTGCATATGGGTGTTCTATCTAAAACTTTTGCGATCAAGAGTTGCACAAATCCTGCTCGGCACATTTTCCCTTGGCTTCCTAGGGAAGCTGTCGGTTTGCATATGGGTGTTCTAACTAAAATGTTTGCGATGAGTGTTTTATATTTAAAAACCATTTACGTTTTTTCAAGAGAAAATCTTTGATAAGTCTGTACATTAAGAGAGAAAAATGCAAGTTCGTTCAAACCATATCTTTCATTCAGTCACACTATGAATTTATATTCATATGATTGAGAATTCGAGATATAGTATTAAACCCCAAAAAAAAATTCCAGTGGCGGCGGAGGCGGCGTGCCGCGCCGTTGTTGTTGTCGTCCTCCGGGACGCCGTTGTTGAAGTCTTCAAGGCAGCACAAAATGTTCTTCACTTGTAAATCAAACATCATGTCGTCGCATGATCGACAGGCGGGGTGCGGGAGGACAACAACTGGCGCTGCTGAGAGTAGCGGTCGATGGCAGTGTCCCATGCTGCTGAGGGGGGCGCACGCACGGGCACGGGCGCGGCGGGTGCAACCAAACACAAGGGGACTGGCACAGCGGTGGGTGGAGGGGCGCACATGGGCAGGGGCATGGGCGCGGCGGGTGCAGCCAAACACACGGGGGCCGGTGCCATGGTGGGTGGAGGGGCTCGCACGGGCACGGGTGCTGGCATGTACATGAGCTCGCGCGGGTCCGCGGAGACTTCATTGACGCCCGCGGCTTCCAGCTCTTAGATAGTGCTCAGCGACCAGCCTGACAATGCTACAGGGATGGTTGCTGGCGTGGGCTCGGGGATGGGAGCTGGAACGGGGGCAGCAACCGCTGCGGCCAGCTCGTTCTAGGCCATGTCGATGAGGCCCCACTCCTCCTTATTTTCTATCTCCTCCGGCTCGGAGTCGACTTCACCAAACTTGAAGACTAGTGGCAGATGACCATTCTGCGCCATGGCGTTGGTGGAGGTCTGCGGGAGGGAGGGGAATCGAAGGCGAACCGTAAGGCCGCCCGTATTAAACAATGGCACGAGCGCCATTAATGGAGAGCAAGGCAGGCGGCCATGGAAGTCAAATGGATCACTTCCGAGTGAGCTTGTGCAGCAGACAACTCGCACGCTTCCCGGTGAGCCTGCACATTGGAGGACAGCTTGCACGCCTCTCGGTCAGCCTACACACCGGACTCCGCTTGCACGCCTCCTGTTCAGTCAAGGTCAAGCAGCTGTCCGCACGGCACCTCCTATAGACAATAAAACAAAGACACGTGGTGTCACGTGAATGGTTAACAGAACGCACACGATTTGAATTATAGAAACGTTTGAGATATTAGAGTGGCAGCTATTTTTTCAAAACGCCTTTGTTGGTTGTTATTCGAGTACGCCTTCTCTCAAAATGGACACGAAAAATACAACTGCATGTCGGGTGCCATTCCATGTTAGCATGCCAAGTTTCATGAATTTCAGAGAGTTTTGGATTTACTAGAATTTAAAAACAAAGTATCTCAACATTTTGCCGGCAAATCAACGGTGCCCTGGTGTTTGAAATTCATTCCCATTTCTTGCATGGGACCTAAGCATGCAACCAAGGACACATATTTGATTTTTCAACCAATTTATATGCATTAGAGCATGTGCATGTAGTTCAAATTTGAATTATGCACATAAATGCATTAAAAACTCAATCAATACATAAAAATGTCCAAACGAACCCCTAAAAATCCCAAAAATTGACACAACACCCATGTTGTTCTATGTTGACACGAGAAATTTTTTGAAAGCAATAAGAGGCAATGGATATCGTTTCGTCCCCAAAGGTGGGACGTTCCCTACCGAAATCATCAGGCTTGTTGTGAGAAGCTCTGGTTTGTGAAGGTGCAACAGCTATAGTCAACAACCCACTCTGAATAATGGACCGTGTTTGATGACACTTTGTGCGCCAGTTTTTTCGCTGAAGCGATTCCAAATTTTTGGCGTCCGCGGAAATATCTACCTCCCCGCTCCTCCCCCTTACCAAAAGCCACATTTCCCATGTTTCTGCCTTCCTTTCCAAGTTGAAACCTTCACTCCTTGCTTGTAGCACCGCCTCCTCGCCGGCAACCCTCCTTCACGCTGCTCGGCCTCGCCTATCCAAGCAGGTAATCCACACCGACCCCCATCCTCCCCCTCCTCCTTCCACATCCCACATGCCCCGACTGCCGGCGCAAGCGCGACACCTTCCACCCAAATCACCGACCCCTCCACCAAATAAGCGCCACCCTAAGCCATGGTGCACGCAGTATAGCCAGGATCTCTAGGAGCATTTGGCAGCACAGAAGCAAATCGCGGCTGCACGCGTGGATGAGGTCACAATGGCTGCCATTCGTGCCAACCCCCAGATCTTGGAGGAGCACCTCGCCATCGAGGCCACCGTCATGCCTCGCGCGCCGATGCCGAGACGCGGTTGGCAGCTTTAAACGATAGTTCGTGGCGTTTTCTCGAGGCCACCATCGGTGCCTTCGACGAAGACTACGAGGTGTTTTCTCAGCGTGCACATGCTCACCTCATCTCGAGAGGCGGCAGGTTGGTGCCCGGAGCGGGTCAGGCAACTCACCACTACGACGAACACACCCACGATGCAGAGGCCTCGCCCTCTTCCATGTCCAAGGAGCCAATTGTCATTGATATCTCCAACAATGAGGAGTATCTTGTCTTATTACCTCACTATAAGGACCCATGTTTAGTTTGCTAGCTACTGCCTTTCCTTAACAAATTCCAGTGAATTGTGTTATCTAGTTTTACCATGCAATCTTCTGCTCTAGTGTATATGTTCTATATTTCATGCAATATGGTGTTCAGTTAACTATTTGGTTCAATTCTACAAATGTGATGTTCAATTCTTCAGGGTGCAATTTTCCAAGTTGTCAAGCATGCTTGGTTTGGTTAATTGTCTGATCTTCTATTAGGAGTATGTTATATTGTGCAATGTGGTGCTCAGTTAACGTTTGGTTCTTTTGTTGTGGTGTTTAGTTAACTGTTTGGTTCAATTCTGCAATGCGATGTTCAATTGTTGTGGGTGCATTCTGTTATTGTATACCATGTGAGAAATAAATCGAATTTGGCTATACTAAATACATGAGAAACAAATACAATTGCTATATTTCCAAGTTGTTAAGCATCATTTGTTTGTTTAACTCTTTGATCTTCTATTAGGAGTATGTTATATTATGCAATGTGGTGCTCAGTTAACGTTTGGTTCATTTGTTGTGGTCTTTAGTTAACTGCTTGGTTCAATTCTACAATGCAATGTTCAATTGTTGTGGGTGCATTTTGTTATTGTATCCCATGTGAGAAATAAATCGAATTTTGTTGTACTAAATACATGAGAAACAAATACAATTGCTATATTTCCAAGTTGTTAAGCATGCTTGCTTTGGTTAATTGTCTGATCTTCTATTAGGAGTATGTTATATTGTGCAATGTGGTGCTCAGTTAACGTTTGGTTCATTTGCTGTGGTGTTTAGTTAACTGATTGGTTCAATTCTGCAATGCGATGTTCAGTTGTTGTGGGTGCATTCTGTTATTGTATACCATGTGAGAAATAAATCAAATTTGGATGTACTAAATACATGAGAAACAATTACAATTGCTATATTTCCAAGTTGTTAAGCATGCTTGGTTTGGTTAATTGTCTGATCTTCTATTAGGAGTATGTTATATTGTGCAATGTGGTGCTCAGTTAACGTTTGGTTCATTTGCTGTGGTGTTTAGTTAACTGATTGGTTCAATTCTGCAATGTGATGTTCAATTGTTGTGGGTGCATTCTGTTGTTGTATACCATGTGAGAAATAAATCAAATTTGGATGTACTAAATACATGAGAAACAATTACAATTGCTATATTTTGAAGTTGTTAAGCATGCTTGGTTTGGTTAATTGTCTGGTCTTCTATTAGGAGTATGTTATATTTGTGCAATGTGGTGCTCATTTAACATTTGGTTCACTTGTTGTGGTGTTTAGTTAATGGCACGTGCATGGTCTTTGTGCAATTGCAGGAACCATTCTAATATTTAGGTTTTTAACAATTTGGTCTTGCACATGTAGGTCCTACTGTTAGAGGTTTTGACCCACTGTTCGACCCTTTTTGCATATGGGGAAATGAGTTGTCCATGAATATCAATCAAGTCAAGAAACTCAGAAAGATTGTTAGGATAAAGAAATTAGCAACGAAAAACAACAAGATCTTTGTCTGCACAATGAAGAAGACATCAGTTCACTACAAGATGGTACTAACTATTATACCTTGCCTTTTTCATTCCTTTGCCCCATGTCCAATATAGAGAAGATATTTATGCACATCCTTATTTTCAGGCCTTTCCAAAGCAGCTCGCTTATGATTACCTTTGAAACCACCTTTGTGGTCAGGAGGCGAGGAAGTTTTTCTACAACACCCATGGTTCAATATTGAAGTGTTTCTGAAGAGGACGAAGGACGGACGGTCCATCATCCACAGGCACTGGCCTAAAGTTGCAAAGACCTTCAACATGAATGAAGGATCAATATTCGCCTTCCGCTTTAGCAGTTTTCCAGATGAGATGCATCTGTCTATATACCGTCTATGATGCTAATTTTGAAAGGTTCTACATGTTGCATGTGAAACTTGGTGCTAGTGCAGTTGTGTAATGGGGTAGCTGAGTGCTGAAGCTATATCATGTTGTAATCTGATGTATTTCAATTATGATGTGCTTCCTTAATATGGAAATTAAATATATTATGTGCTTAATATGAATGTCAATTAGATTAATAAATGGATTATTAATAATAGGGCAATTAGCCTGCTAATGGCGAATTAGCCTTCTTATTAGGTTTTACTATTGCAAACGATTATTGAGAAAATACCGTGGGCAATGACCTGAGGTAACACACACAGTTTCTAGGAATAAACCGTGTTGGATCAATGAACAATCACACACGACCTTCTCTTGAAAACTGTTTGCGTTAGGCCACCTTGCGCAAACGGTACCACATAAAAACTGTGTGTGAAGGCAGCCTTTGCCACACAGTTTCTTCTACGCACCGTGTGTGATGCATTCAATAATGCAAACGATAAAATTGTTAATATCGTGTGCAATGGCAACAATTAACGGGGAAAATTGTGTGTGATCTTCCTGTGAACGGAAACATTTTCCTTGGAGCGACTGTGTGGGATGTACATACGAACGGAAACGTTTAGCGGGGACTGACTGTGTGGGATGTTCTTGTGACCGGAAACAATTTCGCCTGTATAATTGTTTTCTTAGCTCTACTATACGTATTACCGTATTTGAGCGCTCGCCGGTCGTACACAACCTCATTTTGCCGAGCGTGTGTGCCAAGAGGGCATATCCCCAACAGTTTCTGGGTCGTGTGGTAAAGACCCCCCCCTATCAGCGTCACTCACTAGTCGATGGTTCCAAATGCCATCGCGGAAAGGGGTTTGAAACCGTTTGTATAGCACCGACGCGTACCAGTCTGGGTCCACGGACGTAGGAAGGAAGTGCCTCCTTATTACGCGCAAAATAATGATTCCTCCACCTGACAACGGGACCTACCGGAAGGGCCTCGAAAAAAATGTTTCCCCCTGACAGCTGGGACCCACCAGCTACATCTTCGTACGCAAGGGAGTGTGTCTGTATTATAGGTAAAAATGATTCTTCCCCCTGACAGCAGGGACCCACCAGCTATATCTTCGCACGGAAGGAAGTGCCTCCTTATCCTCCCTGAGAGCTGGGACCCATTGGGTCGAACTATACGTCGGGTTGTCTGTCTGGTCGCGATCGTGTACGTACTGATATGTCTCCAATGTATATATAATTTATGAAGTATTCATGCCATGTTTACAACAATTTTATATGGTTTTGGTATGATTTGCATGTAACTAACCCGGACTGACGTTGTTTTCAGCAAAACTACCATGGTGTTGTTTTTTCTGCAGAAATGGAAGTTCTCCAAATGAATTGAAAATTTTTGACGATTTTTTTTGGAACAAAAGAGACCCCCAAAGCTTCGTGGAAGGACTAGAAGGTGAAGGAAGAGGGCACAAGACACCGGGGCATGCCTGGTGGGACCAGCTTGCCATGGTGGGTTGTGCTCACCTCGAGGCCCATCTTCGCGTGAAACATACGCCAAAAAATCCTATAAATAGAGAAACCATCAGAAATAACCCTAGATGAGAAGTTCCGCCGCCACAAGCCTCTGTAGCCACGAGAAACCAATCTAGACCCTGTTCCGGCACCCTGCCGGAGGGTGAAATCATCACTGGTGGCCATCTTCATCATCCCGGCGGCCACCATGATGAGGAGGGAGTAGTCCACCGTCGAGGCTGAGGGTTTGTACCAGTAGCGATGTGTTTAATCTCTCTCTCTCTCTCTCGTTTTCTTGAGATGGCACAATTTTGATGTATCACGGACTTTGTTAATATAGTTGGATCATATGGTGTTTTCCCCTCTCTATCTTGATGTGAATTGAGTTTTCCCTTTGAGATTTCGTTTTATCGGATTGAATAATTTTATGGATTTGAGAGCACTTGATGTATGTCTTGCTATGAATACCCATGGTGACAATGGGGTATCATATTGATTCACTTGATATGTGTTTTGGCACTCAACTCACGGATTCCCGAGGTGACATTGGGGTAATCAATGCATAGGGGTTGATGCACTTTCTCGTCTTTTGTTTCTTTGGTAGAAATCCTGGGGCAATCTTTAAGGTTCTTTGTGTTGGATTGAGTATTATGAATCTGAATTTGCTTTGGTGTTATTTTAGTACAAACTCTTGATAGATCGATCAGAAAGAATAACTTAGTGTTATTTTAGTACGAACTCTTGATAGATCGATCGGAAAGAATAACTTGATGTTATTTTAGTACGAACTCTTGGATAGATCGATCAGAAGGAATAGCTACTAACAATTTCGTCTTAGGTTCTCCACTAGATAGGAACTTTGGAGTGATTCTTCATCGCACGTTGAGGGATGGTTATATGATCCAATTGTATTAGTATTGTTGAGAGATCACACTAGCGAAAGTACGGACCCTAGGTCTTGTTTTCAAGCATTGCAATACCATTTGTGCTCACTTTTGTTACTTGCTACCTTGCTGTTTTTAATTGTTCTGATTACAAAAATCAATATATACTATCATTACTACGCTTGTATCACCATCTCTTCGCCGAACTAGTGCACCTATACAAATTACCATTGTATATGGTGTGTTGGGGACACAAGAGACTTTTTATTACTTGGTTGCAGGGTTGTTTGAGAGAGACCATCTTCATGATTCGCCTCCCACGGATTGATAAAACTTAGGTCATCCACTTGAGGGAAATTTGCTATTGTCCTAAAAAACTCTGCGCTTGGAGGCCCAACACAAGTCTAAAAGAACAAGTTGTGTAGTATACAGCACGTACATACTGGTCGATCGGTCTCTCTACAGCGATGAACCGTGTCTGAGTAAGGAGATGCACGTGTCGTAATAGAGGCACGGACATAGCATGTCACGCAGTCCCGTCTATATATATCGTGTACACATACGTACAGCCACGCTGCAACAAATTAAATACGGCTACGTACGTACATAAGGGCGGGGTCTCGAATGCATACTCGCGCATACATATGGCCAGGGCTCGTGTACATGGAGAGGCAATGGACGGCAGCGACGTCATCTGATAACCCACAAGTATAGGGGATCGCAACAGTTTTCGAGGGTAGAGTATTCAACCCAAATTTATTGATTCGACACAAGGGGAGCCAAAGAATATTCTCAAGTATTAGCAGCTGAGTTGTCAATTCAACCACACCTGGAAACTTAATATCTGCAGCAAAGTATTTAGTAGCAAAGTAATATGATAGTAGTGGGAACGGTAGCCAAAGGTAATGATAACAAAAGTAATGTTTTCGGTATTTTGTAGTGAT
Organism: Triticum aestivum; assembly: GCF_018294505.1. NCBI lineage: Eukaryota > Viridiplantae > Streptophyta > Magnoliopsida > Poales > Poaceae > Triticum > Triticum aestivum. Next base: position 280,023,672 of record NC_057806.1, read on the forward strand.
TGTAACAATAGCAACAAAAAAGTAAATAAGCGGAGAACAATATATGGAAAGCTCGTAGGCAATGGATCGGTGATAGAGAATTATGCCGGATGTGGTTCATCATGTAACAGTCATAACCTAGGGTGACATAGAACTAGCTCTGATTCATCAATGTAATGTAGGCATGTATTCCGAATATAGTCATACGTGCTTATGGAAAAGAACTTTCATGACATCTTTTGTGCTACCCTCCCGTGGCAGCGGGGTCCTAGCAGAAACTAAGGGATATTAAGGCCTCCTTTTAATAGAGTACCGGACCAAAGCATTAACACATAGTGAATACATGAACTCCTCAAACTATGGTCATCATCGGGAGTGGTCCCGATTATTGTCACTTCGGGGTTGCCGGATCATAACACATAGTAGGTGACTATAGACTTGCAAGATAGGATCAAGAACTCTCATATATTGATGAAAAAATAATAGGTTTAGATCTGAAATCCTAGCACTCGGGCCCTAGTGGCAAGCATTAAGCATAGCAAAGTCATAGCAACATCAATCTCAGAACACAGTGGATACTAGGGATCGAACCCTAACAAAACTAACTCGATTACATGATAAATCTCATCCAACCCATCACCGTCTAGCAAGCCTACGATGGAATTACTCATGCACGGCGGTGAGCATCATGAAATTGGTGATGGAGGATGGTTATGATGACGACAGCGACGGATTCCCCTCTCCGGAGCCCCGAATGGACTCCAGATCAGCCCGGGAGGTTTTAGGGCTTGGCGGCGGCTCTGTGTCGTAAAACGCGATGAATCCTTCTCTTTGATTTTTTTCTCTCCGAACACGAATATATAGAGTTGGAGTTGAGGTCGGAGGAGCTCTAGGGGCCCCACGAGGTAGGGGCGCGCGCCCAGGGGGCAGGTGCGCCCCCACCCTCGTGGCTAGGGTGTGGGCCCCCTGGTCTTGATCTTTTGCCAGTATTTTTTATTATTTCCAAAAATACGCTCTGTGAAGTTTCAGGTCATTCCGAGAACTTTTGTTTCTGCACATAAATAACACCATGGCAATTCTGCTAAAAACAACGTCAGTCCGGGTTAGTTCCATTCAGATCATGCAAGTTAGCATCCAAAACAAGGGAAAAAGTGTTTGGAAAAGTAGATATGACGGAGACGTATCAACTCCCCCAAGCTTAAACCTTTGCTTGTCCTGAAGCAATTCAGTTGACAAACTGAAAATGATAAAGCAAAACTTTTACAAACTCTGTTTGCTATTGTTGTTGTAAATATGTAAAGCCAGCATTCAAGTTTTCAGGAAAGATTATAAACTAACCATATTCACAATAATGCTTAGGTCTCATGTTTACTCATATCAATGGCATAATCAACTAGCGAGCAATAATAATAAATCTCAGATGACAACACTTTCTCAAAACAATCATGATATGATATAACAAGATGGTATCTCGCTAGCCCTTTCTGAGACCGCAAAACATAAATGCAGAGCACCTTTAAAGATCAAGGACTGACTAGACATTGTAATTCATGGTAAAAGAGATCCAGTCAAGTCATACTCAATGTAAACAAACAGTAATGAATGCAAATGACAGTGGTTCTCTCCAACTGGTGCTTTTTAATAAGAGGATGGTGACTCAACATAAAAGTAAATAGATAGGCCCTTCGCAGAGAGAAGCAGGGATTTGTAGAGGTGCCAGAGCTCGGTTTTGAAGTAGAGATGCATAATATTTTGAGCGGTATACTTTTATTGTCATCATAACAACCAAGAGATGGCGATATATTCCATGCTACACACATTATAGGCGGTTCCCAAACAGAATGGTAAAGTTTATACTCCCCCTCAACCAACAAGCATCAATCCATGCCTTGCTCGAAACAACGAGTGCCTCCAACTAACAAGAGTCCCAGGGGGAGTTTTGTTTGCAATTATTTTGATTTGATTTGCATAAAGCATGGGACTGGGCATCCCGGTGACCAGGCACTTTCTCGTGAGTGAGGAGCGGAGTCCACTCCTCTTGAGAATAACCCGCCTAACATGGAAGATACGGACAGCCCTAGTTGATACATGAGCTATTCGAGCATACAAAACAGGATATTTATTTGAAGGTTTAGAGTTTGGCACACACAAACTTACTTAGAACGGCAGGTAGATACCGTATATAGGTAGGTATGGTGGACTCATATGGAACAACTTTGGGGTTTATGGGATTGGATGCACAAGCAGTATTCCTGCTTAGTACAGGTCAAGGCTAGAAAAAGACTGGGAAGCGACCAGCTAGAGAGCAACAACAGTCATGAACATGCATTAAAATTAATCAACACCGAATGCAAGCATGAGTAGGATATAATGCACCATGAACATAAATATCATAGAGGCTATGTTGATTTTGTTTCAACTACATGCGTGAACATGTGCCAAGTCAAGCCACTCGAATCTTTCAAAAGAGGATACCACCCTATCATACCACATCACAACCATTTTAATAGCATGTTGGCACGCAAGGTAAACCATTATAAGCTCCTAGCTAATTAAGCATGGCACAAGAAATTATGATCTCTAGTTGTCATTGCAAACATGTTTATTCATAATAGGCTGAATTAGGAATGGTGAACTAATCATATTTACAAAAAAAGAGTGGTCGAGTTCATACCAGCTTTTCTCATCTCAGTCAGTCCATCATATCCCGTCATAATTTCCTTTCACTTGCATGATCGAACGATGTGGATAATAATAATAGTGCACGTGCATTGGACTAAGCTGGAATCTGCAAGCATTCAATAAACAGGAGAAGACAAGGCAATATGGGCTCTTTTGTCATATCAACAATAATGCATATAAGAGCCACTTCAACAATTTAATTATGGTCTTCTCCTATCGACCCCCAAAGAAAAGAATAGAAATAAAACTATTTACACGGGAAAGCTCCTAACAGGCAAAAGAAGAACATGAAATCTTTTTGGGTTTTCTTTTTAATTACTACTACGAGCTTGGAAATTTAAACTAGCTAAAAGCTACAACTAATTTTTTTGGTTTTTCTTAAGGTTTATTAAACACACAAGAAGAAAGCATAAAAAGAAAAAATAAACTAGCATGGATGATACAATGAAAAAGTATGAGCACCGACATCTAGCAATGAGTGTGTGAACATGAATATAATGTCGGTGAGAAATACGTACTCCCCCAAGCTTAGGCTTTTGGCCTAAGTTGGTCTATGGCCACGGTTGGCCTAGCGGATATCCATAGTAATAGGTGGGGTCATATTGAGAAGAAGAAGACTCTAATTGCCACTGGTTGGCAATCATCTCCAGATCCCACTGGTAATTAGACTGTCGTGGATTATCAACTTGTGGTTCCGACTCTGGCTCTGTGGCTGATGTAGGGTTCCGGTAGGCGTGAATAGCCTCCAACGGAACAAGGTACTTGCTATTCGCGCTGGTCGTGGAGGAAGGCGGTGAGGCCTGCATTCTCAGCCAATTCATAGAAATCATCATAAATCCCGGTTGCTCTCCAGAAATCATCACAAGGCCATTCACACGGCCGAACCTCCGTGATGCGAGGCAGATTATATTTGGGCCTCTTTGCTTCTTCGTTTTGCTTTTCCTTCGAGCTTTGGCTCGATGAGCCCCTCAAAAATCTCTTCATTATTTTCTGAAAAATTCTGAAATTTTTAGTAACTTCAAATAAAAGTGAACCAAACTCAACAATATTGATAGCAACTACTCCTACAAGTGCCTAGAGCCTATATCATGCATCAAAACTACTTGGAACCACATAAATTTGACATGCAAGCTCAAGAACAGTGTCACCTAAGCAGCAAAAATATGCAATGAATAAAGCACTAGAACAAAAACTAATTGGACCAATGGAGGAGTCACATACCAAGGAACAATCCCCCCAAGCAGTTTTGTGAGAGGTGCTTTGAGCAAGGAGATCGAAAATCGCAGCAAAATGAGCTAGAACTCATGCTTAAGCTGGATAATGCTGTTTGTGGGAGGAAGAAGGAGTGTGTGGGTGCAGGAATAAGTGGAGGAGGGCCACCATAGGCCCACGAGGTAGGGGGTGCCCAGGGGGGTAGAGCACGCCCTCCACCCTCATGGCCAGGTGGATGCCCCCCTGTTGTGTTCTCAGTGCCAAATATTCTCAAATATTCCAAAAAAATCATATTTAAATTTCAGGGCATTTGGAGAACTTTTATTTTCGGGGTAATTTTATATTGCACGGATAATTCAGATAACAAACAGAAAATACTATTTTTGCTTTATTTATTATAAATAACAGAAAATAAAAAGAGGGTACAGAGAGTTGTGTCTTCTAAATTCATCCATCTCATGCTCATCAAAAGGAATCCACTAACAAGGTTGATCAAGTCTTGTTAACAAACTCATTCTGAATAACATGGAACCGGAGAATTTTCAAATAACACTAGGTTACCTCAACGGGGATATGCAGATCCCCAACAATAAGAATATCATATTTCTTCTTGAAAGTATGAAGAGGAAATTCAAAACCTCCAAAAATAATCAATGAAATTTTTCCAATAGAATTGATACTGTGGACTTGAGGTTGTTTCCTCGAAAAGTGTACCGTATGCTCATTACCATTAACATGAAAAGTGACATTGCCTTTGGTGCAATCAATAACAGCCCCTGCAGTATTCAAAAAAGGTCTTCCAAGAATAATAGACATACTATCGTCCTCAGGAATATCAAGAATAATAAAGTCCGTTAAAATAGTAACGTTTGCAACCACAACAGGCACATCCTCACAAATACCGACAGGTATAGCAGTTGATTTATCAGCCATTTGCAAAGATATTTCAGTAGGTGTCAACTTATTCAAATTAAATCTACGATATAAATAAAGAGGCATAACACTAACACCGGCTCCAAGATCACATAAAGCAGTTTTAACATAGTTTCTTTTAATGGAGCATGGTATAGTGGGTACTCCTGGATCTCCAAGTTTCTTGGTATTCCACCTTTAAAAGTATAATTAGCAAGCATGGTCAAAATTTCAGCTTTCGGTATCTTTCTTTTACTAGTAACAATTTCTTTCATGTACTAAGCATAAGGATTCATTTTGAGCATATCAGTTAATCACATACGCAAAAAGATAGGTCTAATCATTTCAGCAAAGCTCTCAAAATCCACATCATCCTTTTTCTTGGATGGTTTAGGAGGAAAGGGCATGGGTTTTTGAACGCATGGTTCTCTTTCTTTACCATGTTTCCTAGAAACAAAGTCTCTCTTATCATAATGTTGATTCTTTGATTGTGGGTTATCAAGATCAACAGCAGGTTCAATTTCTATATCATTATCATTGCTAGGTTGAGCATCAACATGAACATTATCATTAACATTATCACTAGTTTCAGATTCGTTACCAGATTGTGTTTCAGCATCAGAAATAGAAATATCATTTGGATTCTCAGGTGTTTCAGTAATAGGTTCACTTGAAGCATGCAAAGTCCTATCATTCTTCTTTTTCTTCCTTTTAGAAGGACTAGGTGCATCTATATTATTTCTCTAAGAATCTTGCTCAATTCTCTTAGAGTGTCCTTCAGGATACAAAGGTTCCTGAGTCATTTTACCAATTCTAGTAGCCACTCTAATAGCAAAATCATTATTCTTACTATTCAATTCATTGAGCAAATCATTTTGAGCTTTAAGTACTTGTTCTACTTGAGTGGTAACCATAGAAGCATGTTTACTAATAAGTTTAAGTTCACCTTTCACATTAGCCATATAATCACCCAAGTGTTCAAGCATATCAGCACTGCGTTTTAATTCTCTACCAAAATAATCATTGAAGTCTTCTTGCTTAACCATAAAGTTATCAAACTCATCTAAGCATGGGCTAGCAAACTTAGTAAATAGGATTTCAGCTTTATCATATCTATAGATAGAATTTACCTTTACTACCTGTGTCGGGTTATCAAGACCATGTATTTCTTCAATAGGAGATGGATTAAAATTATGCATTTCTTCGACAGGTGGTAAATTAAGACCATGTATTTCTTCAATAGGAGGTAAATTCTTAACATCTTCAGCTTTAATACCCTTTTCTTTCATGGATTTCTTTGCCTCTTGCGTATCTTCAGGACTGAGAAATAGAACACCTCTCTTACTCGGAGTTGGTTTAGGAATAGGCTCAAGAAGTGTCCAATTATTTTCATTAGTCAACATATTATTTAATAGAATTTCAGCTTCATCTGGTGTTCTTTTCCTGAAAACAGAACCAACACAACTATCCAGGTAATCTCTGGAAGCATTGGTTAGTCCATTATAAAAGATATCAAGTATTTCATTTTTCTTAAGAGGATGATCAGGCAAAGCATTAAGTAATTGGAGAAGCCTCCCCCAAGCTTGTGGGAGACTCTCTTCTTCAAGTTGCACAAAATTATATATATCCCTTAAAGCAGCTTGTTTCTTATGAGCAGGGAAATATTTAGCAGAGAAGTAATAAATCAAATCATGGGGACTACGCACACAACCAGGATCAAGAGAATTAAACCATATCTTAGCATCACCCTTTAATGAGAACGGAAATCTTTTAAGGATGTAAAAGTAACGAGTTCTCTCATCATTAGTGAACGGGGTGGCTATATCATTTAATTTACTAAGATGTGCCACAACAGTTTCAGATTCATAGCCATAAAAAGTATCAGATTCAACCAAAGTAATTATATCAGGATCAACAGAGAATTCATAATCCTTATCAGTAACACGGATAGGTGAAGTAGCAAAAGCAGGGCCAGGTTTCATTCTAGCATTAAGGGATTGCTCCTTCCATTTAGTTAATAACCTCTTTAGATCATATCTATCATTGCAAGCTAAAATAGCTCTAGTAGCTTCTTCATCCATAACATAACCCTCAGAAACAACAGGCAATTCATATTTATTAGGGGGAGAGTCTTCATCATCACTTTCGTCAATATTATTAGTTTCAATAATTTCATTCTCTCTAGCCCTAGCAAGTTGTTCATCAAGAAATTCACCAAGTGGCATAGTAGTATCAAGCATAGAAGTAGTTTCATCATAAGTATCATGCATAGCAGAAGTGGCAACATTAATAACATGCGACATATCAGAATGAATGGCAGAAGCAGGTTTAGGTGTCGCAAGCTTACTCAAAACAGAAGGTGAATCAAGTGCAGAGCTAGATGGCAGTTCCTTACCTCCCCTCGTAGTTGAGGGATAAATCTTGGTTCTTGGATCTTTCAAGTTCTTCATAATGATAAGCAGATATAAATCCCAAGTGACTCAAAGAATAGAGCTATGCTCCCCGGCAACAGCGCCAGAAAATAGTCTTGATAACCCATAAGTATAGGGGATCGCAACAGTTTTCGAGGGTAGAGTATTCAACCCAAATTTATTGATTCGACACAAGGGGAGCCAAAGAATATTCGCAAGTATTAGCAGCTGAGTTGTTAATTCAACCACACCTGGAAACTTAATATCTCCAGCAAAGTATTTAGTAGAAAAGTAATATGATAGTAGTGGTAACGGTAGCAAAAGGTAATGATAACAAAAGTAATGTTTTTGGTATTTTGTAGTGATTGTAACAATAGCAACGGAAAAGTAAATAAGCGGAGAACAATATATGGAAAGCTCGTAGGCAATGGATCGGTGAGAATTATGCCAGATGTGGTTCATCATGTAACAGCCATAACCTAGGGTGACACAAAACTAGCTCCGATTCATCAATGTAATGTAGGCATGTATTCCGAATATAGTCATACGTGCTTATGGAAAAGAACTTGCATGACATATTTTATCCTACCCTCCCATGGCAGCGGGGTCCTAGCGGAAACTAAGGGATATTAAGGCCTCCTTTTAATAGAGTACCGGACCAAAGCATTAACACATAGTGAATACATGAACTCCTCAAACTACGGTCATCACCGGGAGTGGTCCCGATTATTGTCACTTCGGGGTTGCCGGATCATAACACATAGTAGGTGACTATAGACATGCAAGATAGGATCAAGAACTCTCATATATTAATGAAAACGTAATAGGTTCAGATCTGAAATCATGGCACTCAGGCCCTAGTGGCAAGCATTAAGCATAGCAAAGTCATAGCAACATCAATCTCAGAACATAGTGGATACTAGGGATCAAACCCTAACAAAACTAACTCGATTACATGATAAATCTCATCCAACCCATCACCGTCCAGCAAGCCTACGATGGAATTACTCACGCACGGCGGTGAGCATGATGAAATTGGTGATGGAGGATGGTTGATGATGACGATGGCGACGGATTCCCCTCTCCAGAGCCCTGAACGGACTCCAGATCAGCCCTCTCGAGAGGTTTTAGGGCTTGGCGGCGGCTCCATACCGTAAAACGCGATGAATCCTTCTCTCTGATTTTTCTCTCTCCGAACATGAATATATAGAGTTGGAGTTGAGGTCGGAGGAGCTCCAGGGGGGCCATGAGGTAGGGGGCGCGCCTAGGGGGGCAGGTGCGCCCCCACCCTCGTGGCTAGGGTGTGGGCCCCCTGGTCTTGATCTTTTGCCAGTATTTTTTATTATTTCCAAAAATACGCTCTATGAAGTTTCAGGTCATTCCGAGAACTTTTGTTTCTGCACATAAATAATACCATGGCAATTCTACTAAACACAGCGTCAGTCCGGGTTTGTTCCATTCAAATCATGCAAGTTAGAGTCCAAAACAAGGGCAAAAATGTTCGGAAAAGTAGATATGACGGAGACGTATCATCATCCTGTTCATCGATAGCTAACCGGCTTGGTTGGAATGGAGGAAACAACATCTTCTTCACCGAGAGCCAAGTGACTGGGTCGGAATGCGTCATGTTCATCGGGAGCGAAGCCACTGGGCTGGAACGCGTCTTGTTCATCGGGAGCCAATCGGCTTGGACGGAACAGCCAAAACAAGGTCTGGCCTACCGCAAAACAGAGGAAATGGGCCTTATGTTCGACCGCGTATGGTCGAAACAGGGTCCTTTTTATCGGGAAGGGTCTAGCGTACCGCAAAACAGAGGAAATGGACTTATGTTGGAGTGCCTATGGTCAGAGCTGGGGTCCTGTCGATCGGGTGCCAACCGGCTTGGAAGGAACAGCCAAAACGAGCTCTGGCCTACCACACAACGGAGGAAACGGGCCTTCTGTTCGACCGTGTACGGTCAAAACGGGGTCCTATTCATCGGGGAGGGTCTGGCGTACGACAAAACGGAGGAAACATACTTAGTTGGAGTGCCTACGGTCGAAATGGGGTCCTCTTGATCGGGAGGGGTGTGGCGTACTGCAAAACGGAGGAAACGGACTTCTCTTCGACCTCCTACAGTCGAAATGGGGGTCATGTTCATTGGAAGGGGTGTGGCGTACCGCAAAACGGGACTCCACGGGCTACTGTTAATCCATCATCGACTTCCTCCAGCCTCCACCTGCTACTGTTCCTCCATCGTCTCCAGCCTCCACCAGACACCTGTTCATCCAAGGGCTAATGTTCATCCATCCTCCTCTGGCTTCAGTTCAACCAGCCTCCACGGGGTCCTGTTCATCCACCCCTAACCGGCTGGGGTGTGTGGCTGCCTCCTTGGGCTCTTGTTCATCCAGCGACAACCACATACTATATACCACATGGTCCTATTCATCCAGCGGCAACCGCCTATACACATGGTCGGGGTCCTGTTCATCCAACCCCCCTATCGGGTACTGTTCATCCACAGCCAACCCAATCGGTTCGACTCACACCATGTCTCGACTCATTCTACGTATCGCGCGCACGGCAGCAACGACCACTGTTCATCTAGAGGCAACCCTACCGGCTAGCTACGTCTCGCATGGGGGTTCGATCGGCTTCAGTAAGCATGCAGCAGCAGCGATCGACCGGGTTCAGTTAGGAGCATAGGAGTCTCGGTCGGGTTCACTTATGAGTAAAGGGATCGATCGATCGGCTTTAGTACGTAGCAGCAGGAGATCGCTCGGGTTCAGTTATAGTGACACGGCTCGCACCATGCGTGCGTATGAGAGAAACGCGCAAACCACACTACATCGCTCGGCCTCGACCACCCACAGTAACCAGGAACTCCCCGATATTTTCCTCGCCCTCGCTTCTACCACGATTTTCTCCATCATGGACGACCCAAAGAATGTCATGCAGGTGCTTCTCCGGCACGCCAGGACGAAAAGCCCATTTTCTGTCATGATTTTTGTCATAGAAGTAGGAGCCCACCACATCTATGATGATACCGGGTTTTTTCATAATTATTGTCATAGAAGTGTCATAAGCATGATAGAAAAAAATTTGTTCAGCGCAAAATGTCATGGATGTGTCTTTTTTTGTAGTGGATGTTATCACACATGTAGCTAAGGGTATAGATGAGAAGGAAGAGGAATATGTGCAGAAGGAGAGGGGATCAGTTGGAGAAGAAAAGGGAGATGTTGGTGCATCGGCGGCCTCCAAAGAGGAGGACTGTCAGGCCAATTGAAAAATCCTAGGTTGGAACTATTGTTGTATGCTCACCCCCATGGCTGTTCGCGAGCTCTTGGAACTACAAGGGTGCATCAAGGCTAATTTAATTTTTCTTTCGGATTCTCATTTGAATAATTGTAAAGCCGATGAGTGATGTCTACTATGCAACTTTATTCTTGTAGACACGTGTTGGACCTCCAAGCACAGAGTTTTGTAGGACAGTAGCAATTTTACCTCAAGTGGATGACCTAAGGTTTATCAATCTGTGGGAAGCGTAAGATGAAGATAATCTCTCTCAAGCAACCCTGCAACCAAATAATAAAAAGTCTCTTGTGTCCCCAACACACCAAATACAACAATAATTTGTATAAGTGCACTAGTTTGGCGAAGAGATGGTGATACATGTGTAATACGGATGGTAGAAATATATTTTTATAATTAGAATAAATAAAGACAGCAAGGTAGCAAATAGTAAACGGTCACAAAAACGGTATTGCAATGCTTGAAAATGAGGCCTAGGGTCTGACTTTTGCTAGTGGAATCTCTCAACAATGCTAATATAATTGGATGATATAACCATCCCTCAACGTGAAACGAAGAATCACTCCAAAGTTCCTATCTAGCGGAGAACATACGAAGAAATCATTTGTAGGGTACGAAACCACCTCGAAGCTATTCTTTTCGATCGATCTATCCAAGAGTTCGTACTAAAATAACAACAAATAGTTTTAGATGCATAGTACTCAATCCAACACAAAGAACCTCAAATAGTACCCCAAGATTTCTAGCGGAGAAACAAAAGACGAGAACGTGCATCAACCCCTATGCATAGATTACCTCAATGTCATCGCGGGAATCCGCAAGTTGAGTGCCAAAACACATATCAAGTGAATCAATATGATACCCCATTGTCACCACGAGTATTTGTATGCAAGACATATATCAAGTGCTCTCAAATCCATAAAAGTATTCGATACGATAACAACAAAATTTGAAAGGGAAAAACTCAATTCATCACAACAAGATGGAGAGGGGAAAACACCATATGATCTGACTATATTAAGAAAGCCCGTGATACATCAAGACCATGACATCACAAGAACACGAGAGATAGAGATTAAAAACATAGCTACTGGTACAAACCCTCAGCCCCAAGGGTGGACTACTCCCTCCTCATCGTTGTGGCCGCCGGGATGATGAAGATGGCCATCAGTGATGATTCCCCCCTCCGGCGGAGTGCTAGAACGGGGTCTAGATTGGTTTTCGGTGGCTACAGAGGCCTGCGGCGGTGGAACTTCTGATCTAGGGTTTTTGGAATATTTGAATATTTATAGGGCGAAGAGGGGTACGGGAGGCCACCGAGGAGGGCACAACCCACCTGGGCGTGCCTGGGCCCCCAGGCGCGCCCTGGTGGGTTGTGCCCCCCTCGGGGCACCCCCCCTAGGTGCTTCTCTGGCCCACTTGATGTCTTTTGGTCCATAAAAAATCCATAAAAAGTTTCATGGTGTTTGGACTCCGTTTGATATTGATTTCATGTGATGTAAAGAAGAAGCAAAAAACATCAACTGGCACTGGGCACTGGGTTAATAAGTTAGTCCCATAAAATGATATAAATTTGCTATAAAATGATTGTAAAACATCCAAGAATGTTAATATATTAGCATGAATACTTCGTAAATTATAGATACGTTGGAGACGTATCAACATCCCCAAGCTTAAATCCTACTCGTCCTTGAGTAGGTAAATGATAAAATAAATAATTTATGAAGTGTGAATGCTAGCAAAGTGCACAAGTTTGATCAATGACAATTTCAATCACTTTTCCTAGCATCATAACAGCAATTCTTTCTTATAAAACTTCTCATGTTCAAGTAGCAACCAATTCACATGTTAAGGTTCAAACAATGAATTTTCTTGAAACTCAACAACCTATGTTCTTAGTCACCAAGCAATTTGCAATTCAACTTATTCAACAGAGTCTAAGTAAGAGCTCCACATACTCAACCATCATATAGCTTCTATGATTGCTAACACTCACCGCATACACCTGAGCAAAACGTTTCAACCAGACACATAGAAAGATAGGGGCTTATAATTTCGCGTCCCAACGTATTCACCTCAAGGGTGATGTCAACAATAATAACTCATGCTACCCACATCCAACTGGATATATGTGCCTAGATCTGTCCTCGCCACATGATGCTTGCCAAAAGACAAAAATAAAAAGGAATAGAGAGAGAAACTTTGACTCTTGCATGAAATTAAATACATAAAAGTAAAAGATAGGCCCTTCGCAGAGGGAACACTACTGCAGGATGTTGCTAACGCGACACTATGATAAAAGACCCTTCGACGAAACTGTGTGTGATGCATTAATCACAAACGGTGGTGTAAAAAACCGTCAAAAGGTGTAAAACGTTTGCGATGGTGGAGCCATGAAACACGGTTCAGATTTTAGTTGCGTGTGCGATGCAGGGCATACGGTTCAGTTCAGTTAACTATTTGCGATGAGGAGGAACAAAAGAAACGGGCAGCCAGATGGAGATGTGTGTGATATACAGCATACGGTTCACTCGGATGAACTTTTTGTGATTAGGCAACACAAAAGAAACGGTAAGCCAGATCAAGGTGTGTGCGATATACGGCATGCGGTTCACTCGGATGAACTGTTTGTGTTGAGACAAGAGAATAGAAATGGTTCAATATAACAAGATGTGTGTGATACGCGGCAAACAGGTCTGTAATCAGAAATGTGTGCGAAGACCGATAATAACACAGACGGTTGCTGCTAATAAGATGTGTGTGTTGTGCCATGGGATTGCATACAGAACAACAATATATATATATACACACACACACACACTTATAAGGGCATGGTTGCATAACCAAATTAAACATCCACTTACATAGGTGGCTACTACAACCATGGCATTTGCACACACCAAAGTAAACTATTACATGCATAATTACATAGGTGGCTACTGCACACATGACATTTCCACACACCAACAAAGTAAACTATATATTACATGCATGATTAACTAGCATAAACGCTCATGTGATCATCATCTATTTCTTGTGACGCTTGCTCTGCTTGTGGCTCGATCCAGGCTCGTCGATTTGGGTAACGAGGCACTTCCTCATGTCAACGATCCGCATGTGCATCTCGTAGCATGTGTACATGCTCTTGGCCGCGAAGCTGAGGTGAGGTTCATCTAGTTGCCGCATCTAGGCACTGTGCCAGGATAGGGGACTTATTCTCTGGGCACCATGCTTCATCTTTTCGTAGTAGGGGTTGATGATGGCCGAGGCGAGTTCGACCAGGGAGTCCTTCTTCATGCTGCCCCAGACCCTATAGTGGTCATGGATTTCGACAAGGTTCTTGGAGGCCAAGCCCATAACACTGAGCGCTTTTACATCATCGGTGGTTTCCACTATGGCGAACTTGTAGTCGGTGCTGTTGACAAACCTTTTGAAATGGTCGCAAGGCTCTGTGGCCATGAAGTAGTGGTAGATGAGTACATGATGGTGCACGCACAACTGGGCGACGACAACCTTCTTATCTATGCCGAGACGACCGGCGGTGTACTGGAGGCCAAGCCCATAACACTGTTTATGTAGTCGTCCACCACAGCTGGGTCGATGGTGTACACCACCGAGAGATCCATCTCCCTCACGTGGGTCTCCACTCTATGCTCGCCGAACTCCATTGGAGCGCCGTTAGACATCCCCTCTCTATGTATCCCCATGGGTGTGCTTGTGTTGTGGGGCGCGATCGAAAGGTTGAAGAGATTAAGGTTATAATGGCCGCGGGAATTAAAGGGGAAGCCGGATAGCCATGGATATCGGCATGCCCTGATGGCAGTTCTTATTTGCAACGCGTAACTCCATCGTGCAGCACGTAACTACATCACGTGGCAATGCGCGTGGCGCAACCGCAAGCATACGGGGCCCCGACGTGATCGTGCGCACACCCAACCGCTGGCAGAGCGCGCGCGAAGGGACGTGAGCAGAGCGCTCCGCGGTCGCCTCAATGGTGAGCAACCATATATATATATGCATATACCAGTTGAACACGCAAGGAAAAGTTGTCCACGGGCCGAGCGCGCCAACGGACGCAAGTAGAGCACGCCAAGGCACCTAACGGCGAGCATAGCACGCTGCGGCGCCTAACGGCGAGCAGAGCTTTCCAAGGGACGCGAGCGGAGGCCGACACAGTGATACGTGGCAAATAAGACGAACTATGCGAGCGATGTCGGAGACATCAAGCATGAATTAGATTAGAGTTGCGTGTGCGATACGTGGCATACAGTTGATCCATCTGAGTTGTTTGTGATGGAATAAGCCGTGTGTGTTGCGGGCAAACGCTTGTTGGTACATAACTGTAGGATCGAAAGTATGTCTAGAGGGGGGTGATTAGACTACTTGACCAAATAAAAATCTAGCCTTTTCCCAATTTTATTTCTTGGCAGATTTTAGCAACTTTGGACAAGTCAAGCAATCTTAATACAATTCAAGCAAGCATGCAAAGAGTATATGAGCAGCGGAAAGTAAAGCATGCAGCTTGCAAGAATGAAAAGGGAAGGGTTTGGAGGATTCAAACGCAATTGGAGACACGGATGTTTTTGTCGTGGTTCCGATAGGTGGTGCTATCGTACATCCACGTTGAGGGAGACTTCAACCCACGAAGGGTAACGGTTGCGCGAGTCCACGGAGGGCTCCACCCATGAAGGGTCCACAAATAAGAAACCTTGTCTATCCCACCATGGCCATCACCCACGAAGGACTTGCCTCACCAGCGGTAGATTTTCACGAAGTAGGCGATCTCCTTGCCCTTACAAACTCCTTGGTTCAACTCCACAATCTTGTCGGAGGCTCCCAAGTGACACCTAGCCAATCTAGGAGACACCACTCTCCAAGAAGTAACAAATGGTGTGTTGATGATGAACTCCTTGCTCTTGTGCTTCAAATGATAGTCTCCCCAACACTCAACTCTCTCTCACAAGATTTGGATTTGGTGGAAAGAATATTTGAGTGGAAAGCAACTTGGGGAAGGCTAGAGCTCAAGATTCATATGGTAAGAATGGAATATCTTGGTCTCAACACAAGTGTAGGTGGTTCTCTCTCAGAAAAAGTAAGTTGGAAGTGTAGGTTCATTCTGATGGCTCTCTCCACGAATGAAGAGGTGGTGGAGGGGTATTTATAGCCTCCACACAAAATCTAACCGTTACACATAACTTCCCAAACTCTGTGGGACCGAATGGTTAAACTCGGTCGGACCGATTCAGCAAAGCTAGTGACTGTTAGGGTTTTCGGTGGGACCGACATGCAACTCGGTAGGACCGATATGATTAGGGTTAGGGCATAACGTAATATCGGTGAGACCGATTACACAAACTCGGTGAGACCGATTTTGGTAATAAGCTAACCAGAGAGTTGGTCAGGTAAACTCGGTGGGACCGATCGCTCATTTCGGTGAGACCGAAACGTTACGAAGGGAAAACAGAGAGTTTACATTGCAATCTCGGTGGGACCGACTGCTCATCTCGGTGAGACTGAAATGTTACGAAGGGAAACAGAGAGATTACAACCCCATCTCGGTGAGACCGAGATCCCTATCAGTGAGACCGATTTGCCTAGGGTTGTGGTAGTGGCTATGACATTTGAAACTTGGTGGCGCCGGATAGGAAGAATCGGTGGGGCCGAGTTTGACTTTTGGTTTAGGTCATATGTGGATGTGAGAAAGTAGTTGAGGGTCATCCATGCCATGCCAATCATTGAGCTTTCCTGAGATATTAATCTTGAAATAGCATTAGCTCAATGAGCTATATGTTGTTAGGAATTACCAAAACCACCTAGGGATAGTTGCACTTTCAATCTCCCCCTTTTTGGTAATTGATGACAACATATAGATCAAAGCTTCGACAAATGATAATAAGAGTGAAAAACATTGTCGCTTTGAGAAGTATGTGAAAAGCAAGAGCTCCCCCTAAATTTGTGCATAGTTTAAGATTTGCTTTGGACTACAAATGCACAAAGAGTTAGGATCATGGGTTACTCTTCCATGTCACATACATCTTGGTGAAGCGCTCAAAATGATAATAATTAAAATAATGAAATACATGCACTCATCACCAAGCAAAGTGAATGATCATATAAAAGGATAATGTCATCCAACAAGCATTAAGGTAGCATATGATCAAACACATGATCATCTAAGCAAGCACAAAGTATAAAGTATCTCAAACGAGTGGATAATAAATTTCAACCACCAAGGAGAAACACAAGAGAGAATAAAAGCAACACTCTCTCTCGAAGCCTATGATATATACATTTTCTCCCCCTTTGGCAACAAGTTACCAAAAAGTTCATAAAAATGCATAGTGCTAAATCGTCACTCAGGCTTGGTCTTCAGGTGGTGGTGTAGACAGAACTCCAAGGACGAAGGCGTCAGTTGATGTAGATGGAGCTGGTGGAGTAGGTGCTGGAGCTGGTGGCACTGAAGTTGTAGCTGGTGCAAATGAAGTTGCTCTGGTGTCTGTGACAGGCATAGCAGCAGACCTCTGACCTCTGGGCACTATAGCAAAAGCATCAGTGGTTTTCTGTCCCTTCTTCTCCTGCACTTCATCCTGAAGTTGCTCAACAACAGACTGTATCCCAGTGACCTTCACATCTAAGTCATAGAACTTCTGCTCCACGATCCTCTCCAAGCTCTCTTGGTTTTGAGTCAGGGTAGAAAATCCCTTCTCAATCCTCAGAGTGGAGGCAATCAAGTAGCCAAGCTGATCTTGCTTGCTCTTCAGAAGATACTGAGATGCCTCTTCAGTGGTTGGCATCATTGCAGCCTTTTCAGCCCTTGTCTTCTCCTTCTTGGCTTGTGCGTGCACAGAAGATGGTTCATTTTCATCCATCACCACAGTGTTGTCCTCAAAGTTTGGGTAGATGGGCATGTGTTCCTTCTCCAGGAGATATGTGCCAGTGCCCATCTTGGAGTTGATTAGCTCCTGGATCTGTGGGGCATACCCACAAATCCTCTTCTGATCTACAGTTGTCCTCTTTATGGTTTCCACAATTAGGCTCATGCCCTTGAACTTCTGTGGAACATCAAAAATGTGCAGCAAGTTGATGGAGTGACCTCTGATCATCTTGTGATCACCTGACTTTGGCAAGAGAGTGTGCCTGAGGATCCAGTTGATTGTTGGCAAGCCTGACAGAAGGTAATGTACTGATCCAAACTTGTGTGTCTCAAGAGCAGCATCTGGGATCTCTTTGTACATGTGTGCCATGGTGTTGTGATCCTTCTTCTTCTTGGCATAGACATCCAATTCATTTTCACTCTCCTCGGGAGCATTGATCAATTTCGCCCATTCAGCAACTGTTGACTCGTACCTAGTACCTTCAGACATCCAGACAATTCTTCCATCTGGGTAGAAATGAGTTGTGGAGTAGAACTGCATGATGAGCTCATCATTCCACTTTGTGAGCTTTTGAGTCACAAACTCATCGACTCCACACGCCTTGAAGCTGTCATATACACCAGAGAAGTGATCCTCATTTTCCTCAATGAATGTCCAATCGACCCATATCATGTCACACACTATGGGCTTCTTGTCAAGTAAGATCGTCTCATAGAAGTCCTGATGTTCCTTGGTATGGAACTTGTAGTCCACAACAGTCCTTCTCTTGGTGGCATATGGATCAGACTCTCTCCATAGCCTTAGACCAAAATCCTTCCTGATTTTCATGTTCTCTGCAACTGGATGAGCATCATTGTGGTTTGGAATTTTGGGCTTCAACTTCCTTAACACGACAGAATCATCTTCTTCTTCAGCAGCTTGAGGCACTCGGTCCTTGTTCTTTTCTGCTGCTGGGATGTTCCTGGTGCTCTTGTTGGGTGCAGTTTTGGGTTTTGGAGCAGCTGGCTTAGGAGTTCCTTTGGGCTTAGATGGAACAGCCCTTGCCCTTATAGCATCTCCCATAAGCTTTTGAGCTTTGGGTGCTGCTGCTGCATCCTCTTCCTCTTCTTCATAGTCTTTCCTTATTGAAGATCTCCCAAGCACTCTGGCAGTGGTCTTCTTGACCCTTTCCTTTCTTTTCTTTTCTGCCACAACCTACTCTTTGGGTGCAGATCCCAAAGTCTCTTGAGTGGATGTTCTGGCTTTTGACATGGGAGCTCTCTTGGCAGGAACCTTTTGTTTCATCCCTGGCTTAGTGGCAGCAGCTGTGCCATATTCCTTTTTCAGGACTTTCCTCTTTTAGGAGGCCTCTTCCTCAGTAGCCACATAGTCCTCATCCTCAGAATCTGAGGTTTTCTTCTTTCTGGTCCTGGTGGCTGCCTTAGGCAAGTTGCTGGGGGGTACTTCTGCTTCCTTCATCAAAGATGCTAGAGGGACTAGTGCCCTCACTCAAGTTCACTTGCTCCTCAGACTTGTTCTGACTGTCACTCTGATCTGACATGATGCAAACACTGACAGCAGACCCTGTGAATGGATTATATATGAGCTAGAGTGGATGAGCATCACAAAGTGTAGAGGTTTTTGCAAAAGAATGAATCAAAAACTTAGTTTTAGTTTTCCACAGAAAGCATTTCGGATCTACTGATTTGAAATTTTGGTGATACCGAAGCAGCTGTTGGAACCTAAACTAGTGAACTCTGTCAGACCAAGTCACAGTTCGATGGCACTGATACTGCTAGGGTTTTACAAAGACTCGAACTCGGTCACACCGATTTGCAATTCTCGGTCAGACGGAGAATCACATGTGCAATGGCCTGAGCCAAATCGGTGGAACCGATTTCAACAACTCGGTCGGTCCGAGATGGTTTCGGAGGAAACCTAACCCTAAATTTTCAATCCACAACTAAACTACGGAGTGTTTTCTTTGGAAAGAGTAATCTCAATCGTGGCAAGATACATGGCAAAACAATGTGCTAGGGAATCAGAGTGAGAATAGCACAAAGATCAAGTCCATACCCTAGTTCGGCGATGGACTTGCTACGGCGGCAACGGCAGAGACGATCCCGTTGACAGCGGAGGAGACCAGCGACTGGAGGCGGCTGGCAACGAGGAGGACAATCCAGAGACCCAGGGAGGTAGAGTAGGCTGAGCGCGGGCAAAGAGGTTCGGAAAGTTTTCCAAATTTTGGCCCGTGGGTATATATAGCCTGACCGTGTCGGTGTGACCGAGTGGAACAAATCAGTGGCACCGAGATGCATAACTGCAAGCAGTTACTGCAACTCGGTGTGACCGAAAAGTTCAAATCAGTTGCACCAAGATTAAAAACCTAGATCGACTTAGTGATCTCGGTATGACCGAAATGGATGAATCGGTCAAACCGAAATGCACAAAGAAGTTTTGGAAGTTTAAGTCTATGACGAATCGGGGACTCCGAGTGCTCCTCACACAGAGTGGTTCGAATCTGACTTGATCAAACTTTGTGTTGTAGCATGAATAGAGTTTGAGACGAGAAGAGCATAGATAGCTAGAGAAGGCTCATAGGAATTCTTGTCCATCCACTTGGCAAGAGAAAAAGAAACCAATCAATCAAAACAACAAGTTGATGTCCTCGAATGAGTAAATTATGCAACCAACATGCTCACACAATAAAATGACAAATGAAATATGTGGCAAAGCATGCACAAACAATTCTAGCATCTATCAAGCAATTGGCGATGACTAGGTCATCTATATATGAGTATATTGACTTAGGTGTCAAATGAGAACATTTGATCATAGGTCATACTCATTGTTTAAGCACAAGTGGGGTTACCACTTTTACATAAAGCGTTGTTGTGTTCACACCATTAGAGTTGCTTTTGCTCAATTCTTAGAGTAAAGCTCCCCCTAGATGTGAGATCCCCCCTAAGAGGGATGAACTAACCTTGGGTTTTGTCGATGATGACTTCATGTAGGTGTTGAAGATGTGGATGCTCTAAGTTGATGTAGATCATTCGGAGCTATCCTTTGGAGTGAGTTGCACTTTCAATACCTACACGGGTTAGTCCCACAAGGAACAAACAAGGATATCCATAGACATAGAGTGATGCACACACAAGATGATGTCTATGAGAGCATTAGGTTACCTTGTCCCTTGTCTTACCAACAAGAGGGTTTGTGACTCCTTGAACTAGTGCAAGATGTGGAAGTTGATTGCACTTGTTCTTGCCAAAATGATAAGATTGAAGTATGTTGGCAGAGTCACCCTCAAGAACTCTCTAGTTCTTCTTCTTCGGGATCCACACCATCTTGATGGGAATCCTCGGAGTTGTAGTTGTACTTGATGAAGTGGAACTTGATGTAGTCTTGGGAACCCACTTGACCAAGGCCTTAGGAGCTTCTTCAAATGCATCAATTTCCTCTTGAAGCTTGTCCTTGCCTTTTTCCTTGTGGTCTTGTGGTGGAAGATCATCTTGAGCTTGTGTCCCTTTGAAATAAGTAGGATCATACTTCTCTTGTTGAGGAACAAACTTCGTCTTGGGGTATTGATCTTCTTCCCACTCAACTCCATTGGCATTGAACTTTCGTTCAAAACCAATACCTTGATTCTTCCGGTGCCTTCCTTGCTTGCATACAATTTCCTCGAATTGCTTGCTCCCAGCAAGGCTCTTGTAAACACCTTTCTCTATGATTCCCTTCAATAAGCTATTTTCTTGCTCAAGTGTAACTTGGCTAAGAGAATCATTAGTGGAATCAAGAGAACTACTAGAAGCAACAATATTGGATTTAGCATGATTATTGTTACTACTAGAGGAAGAATCCTTCTTGTTCTTGTTACTACACTTGACTTGAGGCATGTAAGTGGATAAGAGTAAACGCTTGGCAATGTAAGAAGAACTTTTCTTGCGAAGATCATCATTGATTGCCTTTAAGAACTCATGCTCTTCCTCAAGATTGAGCTTCTCAAAACGTAATTTCTCATGAGTCCTTAAAAGTTCTCGATGATCTCCTAAGATAGTTTCATGAGCTAACTTAAGAGTGTTTAGTTCTTTAGTTAGAGACTCAATCTTCTCCTTATCATTGTCATTCATTTCATCTTGATTACCATGATTAATTGGCGTTTCATCATAGTATTCATCACTAGAGTTGTCAACAAGTAAATCATCATCACCTAACAAGTCATCTTCATCACTATTGAAATCAACATACTCGGGGTGTGATACCTTTGGACCTTTGGCCATGAAGCATCTTCCAATTCCTTCATTTGGTGAATCATATATGTCATAGGAGTTGGTTGACACAAGTGCTAGACCGGCAACACCTTCATCTTGAGTATATTCGGAGTCGGAGTGATAGCTTCTCTCAGAGTGATTGTCGGAGTCGGAGCCGGATACTCATTCACCAACATGAGCTTGATGTCTTCGTTTTGTGTCGGTCCTTGATGACTTTTCATTCCTTTCCGAATCTTTGCTTCTCCGAGAGGGTCTTCGTTCATAACAATCACCCCTACTCCTTCTCTCCCTCGATGGTGATTCTTCTCTTCGACTTCTTTTGGGAGAATCTTCTCTTCTCTTGTAGGGGGTCGTACACTCATTGGAGTAGTGTCCGGGTCTTCCACAATTGTAGCAGTTTCGCTCTCGACTAGAAGATCTTTTGTCATTGTAGGACCTTGACTGGGAACTTCTCTCTTTGCTCCTACTCTTGTAGAACTTGTTGAAGTTCTTCACCATTAGGCTCAATTCTTCATTGAAGGTTTGTTTCACACTTGATGATGTGGGAGCTTCACATGAGGCTTTGTAAGCACCAGTTGACTTGTTATGGAGCTCCTCCTTATCCTTGAGTGACATCTCATGAGCAACAATTCTTCCAATGACTTCCGTTGGCTTGAGATCTTTGTAATTTGGCATCATTTGGATCAATGTGCATACGGTATCATATTTTCCATCCAAGGCTCTTAGGATCTTCTTGATGATGAATTTGTCGGTCATCTCTTCACTTCCTAAGCCGGCAATCTCATTTGTGATAAGAGCAAGCCTAGAGTACATTTCAGCGACACCTTCACCATCCTTCATTTTGAACTTGTCAAGTTGACTTCGAAGCACATCCAACTTGGATTCCTTGACGGAGTCGGTACCTTCATGCATATCAATCAAAGTATCCCAAATTTCCTTTGCATTCTCGACACGATTGATTTTGTTGAATTCTTCGGGGCACAATCCATTGAAGAGGATATCACAAGCTTGAGCATTGTATTGTTGCATCTTCAACTCTTCCGCGGTAGCTTCATGATTCGGTTTTCTCCCATCAAAGAATTCACCTTGCAAGCCAATACACACAATAGCCCAAACGGCGGGGTTATGTCCAAGAATATGCATTCTCATTTTATGCTTCCAACTAGCAAAATTAGTGCCATCAAAGTAAGGACCTCTACGGTGGTAATTTCCCTCACTAGACGCCATACTCTCCTAGGTTGTGAAACCAAGGCTATGACCACCAAAAGCTATGGAAATCAAAGCAAATGGAGACCAAAGCTCTGATACCACTTGTAGGATCGAAAGTATGTCTAGAGGGGGGTGATTAGACTACTTGACCAAATAAAAATTTAGCCTTTTCCCAATTTTAGTTCTTGGCGGATTTTGGCAACTTTGTCAAGCAATCTTAATACAATTCAAGCAAGCATGCAAAGAGTATATGAGCAGCGGAAAGTAAAGCATGCAACTTGCAAGAATGTAAAGGGAAGGGTTTGGAGGATTCAAACGCAATTGGAGACACGGATGTTTTTGTTGTGGTTCCGATAGGTGGTGCTATTGTACATCCACGTTGATGGAGACTTCAACCCACGAAGGGTAACGGTTGCACGAGTCCACGAAGGGCTCCACCCATGAAGGGTCCATGAAGAAGCAACCTTGTCTATCCCACCATGGCCATCGCCCACGAAGGACCTGCCTCACTAGCGGTAGATCTTCACGAAGTAGGCGATCTCCTTGCCCTTACAAACTCCTTGGTTCAACTCCACAATCTTGTCGGAGGCTCCCAAGTGACACCTAGCCAACCTAGGAGACACCACTCTCCAAGAAGTAACAAATGATGTGTTGATGATGAACTCCTTGCTCTTGTGCTTCAAATGATAGTCTCCCAACACTCAACTCTCTCTCACGGGATTTGGATTTGGTGGAAAGAAGATTTGAGTGGAAAGCAATTTGGGGAAGGCTAGAGATCAAGATTCATATGGTAGGAATGGAATATCTTGGTCTCAACACAAGTGTAGGTGGTTCTCTCTCAGAAAAAGTAAGTTGGAAGTGTAGGTTCGTTCTGATGTCTCTCGCCACGAATGAAGAGGTGGAGGAGGGGTATTTATAGGCTCCACACAAAATCTAACCGTTACACATAACTTCCCAAACTCGGTGGGACCGAATGGTTAAACTCGGTCAGACCGATTCAGCAAAGCTAGTGACCGTTAGGGTTTTCGGTGGGACTGACATGCAACTTGGTAGGACCGATATGATTAGGGTTAGGGCATAACGTAATCTCGGTGAGACCGATTACACAAACTCGGTGAGACCGATTTTGGTAATAAGCTAACCAGAGAGTTGGTCAGGTAAACTCGGTGGGACCGATCGCTCATTTTGGTGAGACCGAAACGTTACGAAGGGAAAACAGAGAGTTTACATTGCAATCTCGGTGGGACCGATCACTCATCTCGGTGAGACCATAATGTTACGAAGGGAAACAAAGAGATTACAACCCCATCTCAGTGAGACCGAGATCCCTATCGGTGAGACCGATTTGCCTAGGGTTTGTGGCAGTGGCTATAACATTTGAAACTCGGTGGCGCCGGATAGGAAGAATCAGTGGGGACGAGTTTGACTTTTGGTTTAGGTCATATGTGGATGTGAGAAAGTAGTTGAGGGTTTTGGAGCATATCACTAAGCATTTTGAGCAAGAACCTCATTAAGCAACACCTCATCCCTCCTTGATAGTATTGGCCTTTCCTATAGACTCAATGTGATCTTGGATCACTAAAATGGAAAGTGTAGAGTCTTGAGCTTTGAGCTTGAGCCAATCCTTTGTCCTTAGCATTTTGAGGGGTCCACTTTTCTCATCCATGCCATGCCAATCATTGAGCTTTCCTGAGATATTAATCTTGACATAACATTAGCTCAATGAGCTATATGTTATTAGGAATTACCAAAACCACCTAGGGATAGTTGCACTTTCAATAACCTTAAATTTAACCAAAAAAGTGTTAATGCATGTTACCAAAATTGTATAACTAGAAACTATGTTCAAATATGAATCCAATGATATAATCTTTGGCGACATGCATTCGTATTTTATTAGTTAAATCCTACATATAAACCAGGACGGGGGTATAGTAGGTAATTAAATAAAAACGTTTTTTGTATTATCTGTATGTGTACATGTCCTTTCGTCCTCCTCTCGCACATCTTGTCACCCCGCAGCCGCAAACGGCTTACAGCGCAAGCTTGCGCAGCGCTCGGGGGCATTCTTTTGGCCAAACGGTGGCGACAATGAATCATCGGTGAGCCCGTTCCAACGCAACCTTGCAGGTTCCCGTGCAACCTTCCCGCCCGACTTAGTGAAATCCCCCAAAATCCCAAAGCTTACTAGCCTGCTATATAAACCCTCACGGCCGGCGAGTCCTGCGTCACATTTTCCCCTCCCTCCATGTAGCTTATCTCATCGGCTTCTCCCACAATCGCCAATGGCACCGGTCCATCATCGTCACTCAGCCACTCCGCTGTCATCAGAGGATAGCTCCAGCTCGGAGGCTACACCACGACGGCGGCTCAGTCCCCGGCGTAGTGTATTGCATGTGGCGTCCCTGTTGGGTGTGCGCGGAACACCCACCACATGCTCTGTCGCCGCTGCCCGTCGGCAGCTGTTGCCGACCGCCGTTGCCGCCACACAACCATCGAAAGCAAGGGCCATCGCCCGCTCCGCCGCCACGGCCCGTAGGCAGGAGGTGGCCGTCGTGACCGCCACCCCACTGTTGGCCATCACCCGCTCCGCCACCGTCGCCCGAAGGCGGGATGTGGCCGTCGTGGCCGCCACTCCGTCTTCGGCCGCCGTGGCCGCCAGCCCACCGTCGACCGTCGGGATCATCACTCGCTCTGCCACCGCCGGCCTAAGTAGGGAGGCGGAGGTGGAGGCCCGCACGTGCGTCAGCGACTTGCGTGCTACATCGAGTTCCTACGGGAGGAGGAGCGCCTCGTCAAGCACGCAAAGAGCCTTACCGCAGCCGTGGCCGCAGCACACGCTAACGCAGAGGTGAGGAATCAAGAGATCTACGAGAAGTCCGATCGCTTCAAGAGGGATTGTCTGGAGCGGCAGTGGGTGTTCGAGCTCACGAGCGTCGCTGAACATGCAGCAGTGGCAGGCACCGTATTGCATTTGTCCAGCTCACCGGCCTCCTCCTCCTCTGCCTCTTACTGAGAGCGCTCGGCAGAGGAGAGGCTGCGGTAAGTAGCACAAAGCCCCTCCGTAGTAGTAGTATTTAGGGGCTATTTTGTTCAGTTCATATGACTATAGATGTGTGGTGGAACTGTACAACATACATAAAATTATCTACTATATATAGTTGAACTAGCTATTCAGTACGTGGTTGGCAACAATTGGGGAAAAGTTTGGTCGGTTCAGCTGCCGAGTTGAACTGTTTGAATAAATTAAGAACGACTATTTAATCTATGAATGAAATCTATGCTTAGTTACTGAATTTTAGTTGCAAAAATTAGATAGTGCTAGTAATTTCTAGCTGCATATTTTGACAAATCGCAGTGTTACAAGGATTGACAAATGGCAATGTTACAAGGATCAACAAATGTCAATCTTTCCAGTTTGACAAATGGCAACATACCCAATATGATAGATGCAAATCTTACCAAATTGTTTGTACGTGGTTGCACACGGGTCATCCAAAACAACCGTTTGCGTTGAAGGGGTGACCATAGCTCTCACTTTGCATACGGGTGTTCTATCTAAAACGTTTGCGATCAAGAGCTGCAGAAATCCTGCTTGACACATTTTCTCTTGGCTTCCTGGGGAAGCTGTCGGTTTGCATGCGGGTGTTCTAACTAAAATGTTTGTGGTCAAGAGCTGCACAAATCCAACTAGGCACATTTTCCCTTGGCTTCCCAGGGAAGTTGTCGGTTTTGCATACGGGTGTTCTAACTAAAACGATTGCGATGAGTGTTTTATATTTAAAAACTGTATTAAACTGCGGCTTGGGCGCCATTAATGTAGAGGATGCGAGCAAGGCGGGTGGCCATGGATGTCAAAGCGCTCGCTTCCCGGTGATCCTGCGCGGCGTACAGCTCGCACGCTTCTCGGTGATTCTCCGCATTGGAGTATAGCTCGCACGCCTCCCGTTTAGTCAAGCACTCAAGCACCTGTCTACACGGCACCTCCTAGCCATTAAAAGAGTGAGGCGGGGCGTCACATGAATGGTTAACAGAACGCACACAATTTAAATTATACAAAACGTTTGAGATGTTACAATGGCGGCTATTTGTTACAAAATGCCTTTGTTGGTTGTTATTCTAGTGCGCCTTTTCTCGAAATGGAGATAAAAAATACCACAACATTTTGGGTGCCATTCCATTATAGAATTCCAAGTTTCATGAATTTCAGACGAGTTTTGGATTTACTAGAATTTAAAACAAAGTATCCCAATGTTTTGCCGACAATCAACAGTGCCCTGGTGTTTGAAATACAATCTCATTTCTTGCATGGGACCTAAGCATGCACCGAAGGACACATATTTGATTTTTCAACCAATTTATATGCACTGGAGCATGTGCATGTAGTTCAAATTTGAATTATACACATAAAATGCCTAGAAAACCTAGTTAATGTATAAAAATGTCGAAACAAACCCCGAAAAATTCCAAAATTAAACACAACACTCCTATTGTTCTATGTTGACACTAGAAAAAATTTGAAAGCAATAAGGGGCAACGGATATCGTTTCGTCCCCAAAGGTGGCACGTTCCCTACCGAAACCATCATGCTTGTTGTGAGAAGCTTATACCCAAACCTGCCCCAAATGGGACAAATTTTTTACCATGGCATGTTGATGCCGCTCCGTGATAGCATGCCAAGTTTCATGAATTTCAGACGAGTTTTGGATTTAGTAGAATTTAAAAACCAAGTATCTCAATGGTTGCGGCGGATCGTCGGTGGTAGGGTGTTTGAAATTCATTCCCATTTCTTGCATGGGACCTAAGCATGCAACCAAGGACACAGATTTGATTTTTCAACCAATTTACATGCACTGGAGCATGTGCATGTAGTTCAAATTTGAATTATGCGCATAAAATGCCTACAAAACCAAGTTATGTATAAAAATATCCAAACGAACCCCGAAAAATACCAAAAATAAAGACAACACTCCTGTTTGTTCTATGTTGACACTACAAAAAATTTGAAAGCAACAAGAGGCAGCGGATATTGTTTCGTCCCCAAAGGTGGCACTTCCCCTACCGAAACCATCACGCTTGTTGCGAGAAGCTCTGGTTTGTGAGAAGCTTATACCCAAACCTACCCCAAATGGGACAAAAAATTTACCACACCATGTTGATGCCGCCCCATGATAGCATGCCAAGTTTCATGAATTTAGACGAGTTTTCGATTTACTAGAATTTTAAAACCAAGTATCTCAATGTTTGCGGCCGAGTGACGCTGGCAGGGTGTTTGAAATTCATTCCCATTTCTTGCATGGGATCTAAGCATGCACCAAAGGACACAAATTTGATTCTTCAACCAATTTATATGCACTTGAGCATGTGCGTGTAGTTCAAATTTGAATTATGCACATAAAATGCCTGGAAAACCCATTTAATGTATAAAAATGTCCAAACGAACCCTGAGAAATTCCAAAATTAAACACAACACTCCTGGTGTTCTATGTTGACACTCAAATTTTTTTGAAAGCAATAAGAGATAACGGATATCGTTTCGTCTCCAAAGGTGGCACTGTAACACCCACAATGCAGCTATATCTCCCATGTGTCGGGAGATCAAGTAGGATTTGTATTCACATAGGAATATGAGAACACCGCTTAGGAAAAGGTATGGAATCAACATTTGACTTCGAAGCAACTCTAATACCACCACTGGAAAACAAAACAAAGGATTGGCTTGCAAAATAAGCCGAAAAAAAACATATGATAGATCCCATATCGTATCTTGTGTCTGTTGGAAAGATATCCTACGAGCTACTTGAATTCCCACTTATAAACTCCCGAAACTTTCTGGTTATGCAATCAGGTGTTGGGGATACATGGGAAGCATAATATCTCACCCAAACTAGCAAATCCTACATCCAGCTGTATCCATCCTTCAACACATAACCAAGAAACCTTTGGAAATCATTTACCTCAACCTTCAAAATGCATCCGTTATATGAGTTATGGCAATACTCCCGAACTCCTGCCCCAGTACTGGGTGGCGTTGAGGTTATCTCACCAACAACTACATAAAAGAGATTTTCGATGTCGGCAAACTCAGGTATTCCAGAACTGCAATGATAAAATTGTGACGACAACACCTCAGAGCTCAACTCCCCGGGGCACTGCCACAACCCCTAAATGTCAGGAGGCACCAAGAACAATGTTCTCGTCACAAAACCATCGGAACGATTCCAAGATACCCGCGTGATCCTCAAAAAATCCGTGA
This sequence comes from Triticum aestivum, assembly GCF_018294505.1. NCBI lineage: Eukaryota > Viridiplantae > Streptophyta > Magnoliopsida > Poales > Poaceae > Triticum > Triticum aestivum. The sequence continues at coordinate 280,052,749 of NC_057806.1, forward strand.
AATTTGAGGAGGGAAAAGTCAAAACTTCTACGTCAGGAGGCCTCACCAGAGCGACGAAGGGACTGAGGAGTAAAAAGAATCCTACTCTTCAATATAAATAATCCTAAGACTCAAAAAAATTTGTTCTAGACTCAACAACGTCAGCGATTCGATCAAGCAGGGGGCTCCTAAGTCGGGGATGGCTCTGATTACCAACTTGTAACACCCACAATGCGGCTATATCTCCCACGTGTCGGGGCACGACTTAGAGGCATAGCCGCATGGTAGGCTTGTCGCAAGAGGGGTAATCTTCACACAATCCCATGTACTGAATAAGAAAAGGGATAAAGAGTTGGCTTACAATCGCCACTTCACACAAATACAAGTTAAACATATATCATCCAGAATACAATCAAGGTCCGACTACGGAACCAAAATAAAGGAAGACAACCCCAAATGCTAGATCCTCGGTCGTCCCAACTGGGCTCCACTATTGATCAACAGGAAACGAAACAAAACAACGATCACGATCTTCATCAAGCTCCCACTCGAGCTTGGGTTGCGTCACCTACACTGGTATCGTCGGCACCTGCAACTATTTGGAAGTATCTGTGAGTCACAACGATGCAGCAATCTCACACTCGCGAGATCAAGACTATTTAAGCTTATGGGTAGGAAAGGGTAGTGAGGTGGAGCTGCAACAAGCACTAAGCATATATGGTGGCTAACATACGCAAATAAGAGCGAGAAGAGAAGCCACGCAACGGTCGTGAACTAGAAGTGATCAAGAAGTGATCCTGAAACTACTTACGTTCAAGCATAACACAAGAACCGTGTTCACTTCCCGGACTCCGCCGGAAAGAGACCATCACGGCTACACACGCGGTTGATGCATTTTAATCAAGTTAAGTGTCAAGTTCTCTACAACCGGACATTAACAAATTCCCATCTGCCCATAATCGCGGGCATGGCTTTCGAAAGTTCAAACCCTGCAGGGGTGTCCCAACTTAGCCCATCACAAGCTCTCACGGTCAACGAAGGATATTCCTTCTCCCGGGAAGACCCGATCAGTCTCGGAATCCCGGTTACAAGACATTTCGGCAATGGTAAAACAAGACCAGCAAAGCCACCCAATGTTCCGACAATCCCGATAGGAGTCGCACGTATCTCGTTCTCAGGGCAACACCGGATGAGACTAGATATGAGTAAAACAAAACCTCAAGTTTCCCCGAGGTGGCCCCACAGGCAGCTCGGTTCGGACCAACACTTAGAGAAGCACTAGCCCGGGGTGGTTAAAATAAAGATGACCCTTGGGTTGGCCGACCCAAGGGAAGGGTAATAGGTTGTTAGGCAAATGTAAAACCAAGGTTGGGCCTTGCTGGAGGAGTTTTATTCAAGGCAAACTGTCAAGGGGTTCCCATAACACCCAACTGTGTAAGGAACGCAAAATTAAGGAACATAACACCGGTATGACGGAAATTAGGGCGGAAAGAGTGGAACAAAACACCAGGCATAAGGCCGAGCCTTCCACCCTTTACCAAGTATATAGATGCATTAATTAAATAAGAAATATTGTGATATCCCAACATATCCATGTTCCAACATGGAACAAACTTCAGCTTCACCTGCAACTAGCAACGCTATAAGAGGGGTTGAGCAAAAGCGGTAACATAGCCAAACAACGGTTTGCTAGGAAAGGAGGGTTAGAGGCTTGACATGGCAATATGGGAGGCATGATATAACAAGTGGTAGGTATCGCGGCATAGCAATAGAGCGAACAACTAGCAAGCAAAGATAGAAGTGATTTTGAGGGTATGGTCATCTTGCCTGAGATCCCGCAAGGAAGAAGAACGAGTCCATGAAGAAGACAAACGGACGAAGTCGAACGAAACCTCACAAATGTGATGTTATCAGAACTACCCGAAGAAGCAACACCGGAAAGAAGCAAACAACATAGTAAACAACCATCACATAAACATGACATGATGCACAACCAAGTATGATGCATGTCCGGTTTAAAGAGGCATGGCATGGCAAAGTGCACAAACAATACTAAAAATTAAGTGGAGCTCAATATGTAACGAGTTGAATATTGACAGAACACCACATGACTTATTTAGTTCAGTCTCGTTTATGTACCCAACAATATTAAAAGTTGTAAACATGGCAAGAGATGAATCATATGAAAACTACCTATGTAGGCCAGTTTAAATGAGGCCGGAACAACAAGTAACAAGTCCGGAAAAATCCTCATGTGCAAAATATGGATTCGGTACTGTTCTGTCCTAAAGCATATTTTATAGTTTTTAAACATGCAAAATAATGCCATCAAGTTAATCTAGGCATTTTTCTACCCCATTTACATATAAGGTTTGTTAAGTTTGGAGCTACGGTTAATTAGTTATGAAATAAAGCATTTTAGCAAGGCATTTAAGCAAATTAATGCAAGCAGCAATTTAAACATTTTTAACATGCATGAAAGTTGGATATTATGAAACTAGATGAATTTCTAAGCAGTTTTCATATATAAAGTTTTTACATCTGATGCATAGTTTGTGAGATATTAAATGTATGAACATGAGGGTCTTTTCTGTAAAACAACGTTCTCTGGATAAATAGACAAAATCGCAGGCAAGGAAAAAAACACATCAGGCCGAAACTAAAACTGGAGGAGGCCCAACAGAAGAGAAAAAAAGGCGCCGGGGGGAGCTGCTCACTTTGGGCTCTAGGGAGCTGGGCCTTGCTGGATCTCGGATGGGCCTTGAGCGCTGGAAGTCCTGCAGGCGGTACGGCATCCCACGCGGAAGGGCGACGCGTCAACAGCCCGAGCGAGCGCTCTACTTGACTGAACGAATCAGACAGCAGCGGGGGCACGAGGTTCAGAGTAGCAGAAGCGGCAGAGATGAGCCCTGGGATGCTGGCGAGGCGGCCGTCCGGGCAGGAAGACGAGCGCGGGGTCGAGCGCTGCAATGGGGTACTCGTCTCCCGTGCGGCTCGGGTGTGACGGGGTCAGGCAGTCGAGGAAGCAGGGGCGCGTCCGGGTGGCCTGAAGGTCGAGGTCTCCGTTGGGTTCGGGCATCCATGGCGGTAGGTGCGGGCGCAGGAGGTGTTCAGGTCGGAGGCGGCCATGGCATTCACGGATGGAGCTCGTGTCATTGTGCGGCGGCGCCGATGGTCACCGCTGAGGTCGAGGCGGGGCACGCTCAGGCGGACGGGCGTCGGGGCTCCGCTCGTTGCGGGCCTGGATCTGGGCGCTGCTGCCTTGGGAAGGAGGAGCTCGGGGCTCCTGGCTTGCGGACGACAGCGGGAGGCGGCATGGTAGCAGATCAACGGCGACTAGTCTCGAAGAACCAGGGCGATGGCCATGGTGTCGAGGCAGAACTCCTATTGCACAAACAGAGAGAGAGAGAGATGAGACTTTGAGAGAGAAAAAAAGAACCAAGGGAAGGAGGAGAAATAAAAGGGGCACGACAGGAGGGCCCCTGGTCGCCAGCGGCTTGAGAAGCTCGAGATCGAGCCTCCTACTCGATCTGGAGGTGGGCACTCGGCTGGCTGCATGCCCGAGCGCGAGGGGACCAGGGAAGCTGTGGAGCTGATTTGTTGGGTGGATCGAGGGAGGCCTCGGATGCTGGTTGGTTGGGAGAGAGGATCGGAGGGATCCCGAGGATGACGGAGGCTGGTCAGGTGGCTCGGGCAGGGGGAGGTCCCGATGGGGATTTGAGTGTGGCGGCGGCGGCGATGGGTGGATGAGACAGGAGGCCTAAAATTTAGGGTTAGGGGGTTATATATAGCATGTAGGTAATAGGAGGGGGATTTGTATCATCGGATCGGGATCGGACGATCGAGAATAAAAGATTAGGGGAGTCCAAAAAGAAAAACGAAGATGTTTTTGGGATGTTAGGGGATGATCTGAACGCAACGGTGATGACTGAGCGGTATGGGTTCGGGGCAGTTTCCGGACGCGCACGAGAGGGGTCGATGCACTGTGCAAGGGGGCCAGGTGGTTAGGAGGGGTGTGAAGAAGGGCTTGGACTGAGACAAGAGAAGAGAAAGTGGCCCGACATGGGTTTTCGGAGATCGAAAACGTCCGACATTTGACCGGCTATAATGCCGCTATATGTTATCCGTTGGGGCGTCAAACGGACTCCGAATGCGATGAAATTTGGCAGGCGTTCTATCTACACTATAATAAGACCGCACGCCAACTTTCATCCCATTCCAAGAACATTTTCCAGCCACTTATAAATTAATATTTCGGACGTGCCGCGGCGTGTGCAAGTGTGTATGGGCTCAGAACGGACAACGGAAGGAACTAGGAGACCTGGATGAATGCAAGTTTTGAAAAACATGATGATGCAATGCACATGATGACATGGCAAGATGCAACACACAAGCAAAAGACAAGGCAACAACAGTGAATAACTGAAAGACACCTGGCGCAACGGTCTCGGGGCGTTACAACACTCAACCACTACGAGAGGATCTCGTCCCGGGATCTAGGATGGCACCAGAAGGAAACGGAAGAGGAAGAGGTAAAAACAAAGTTGCTTCTTTGACAAACGAGTGAAACCAAAGAATCTTGAGATGTTCAAAACTTGAATGAAAGAATACAACTGAGATGAACGAAGTTGAAAACACTCCGTTAAAAAAAAGGAACAAGGAACATTACTAGAACCTTGTAGGTTGAAAGACATACGAAAAAGGGTTGCAATGGACAAGAAGTACACGCAAGCACTCCGATTGAAACGGGATGTACAAAGAATGATAAGGATCAAATATGACAACACTTCGGTTCGAAATGGAAGGCAATAATGTGGACTTGGAAAAATGAAAGCACTTGGATGAGACTCCGGTTAGAAGAGGAATGATAGCCACAACACTCCAGTTAAAACAAGATAGAGACGGAATACAATTAATATAATTTGGACAGCACCCCGACTGTAAATGGAAAGAACAGAACATGAACTTGACAAGATGAGAAGATACTTGATGAAATCAAGAACACACTACCTCCGGAACTATTGAAAGAATGGCACCATGGGTAAGAAAGATTTCAGACAGCACTCCGGTTGAGATGGGAGGCAAAAACTTGATAAGATGAGAGAACTTGAATGAAGGACACGACACTCCGGTTCAATGGATAGACAAAGGAAAGAGCATGATCTTCGCAAAACGAGATGATAGGACGAAGAAAGCAACATCACCATGCCTTCGGAACAAATGAATGGAAAACTAGATGGTTGGGAAGAAAAGAACAGAGAAGAAGAATGACAACTCTCGCAAATAAAATTGAAAGAGCATGCTTACGAAGAAAAGGTTGAACGGAGTTGTTGGATTATCAACAACAAAAGCATAAGCTTGATGTGGGCTAATGGAAGACATCTCGACACTGAGGTGAAATTCTGCCACTAATGAAAACAATAGGTTGGATTGATATGAACAAGGAGACGAGAAACTTATTTCATCGGGACGATAAATGAATTACTTGGGTCCTTTATAAGCAACATAAATAGCAACAATCCTTAGGGAAAGCTTTAGGTGAAATATAACCCCAAGATAACTCCAATGAAGAGGTTGATGGGTTGAGAAGAGCTCATGCTCGAATAAATTGATGGGTTTAACTATCCCAAGAGGCAACGGATATCATTTTGTCCCCAAAGGTGGCACGTTCCCTACCGAAACCATCACGCTTGTCGTGAGAAGATCTGGTTTGTGAGAAGCTTATACCCAAACCTGCCCCAAATGGGACAAAAATTTTACCACGGCATGTTGATGCCGCTCCAAGATAGCATGCCAAGTTTCATGAATTTCAAACGAGTTTTGGATTTAATAGTATTTAAAAACTAGGTATCTCAATGTTTGCAGCCGAGTGATGGTGGCAGTGTGTTTGACATTCATTCTCATTTCTTGCATGGGACCTAAGCATGCAACCAAGGACACTGGAGCATGTGCATGTAGTTCAAATTTGAATTATGCACCTGAAATGCCTACAAAACCAAGTTAATGTATAAAAACGTCCAAATGAACCCTGAATAATTCCAATTTTTTAACGACACACCTATAGTTGCATGTTCACTGCAGATAAAAGTTCTAGCAATTCAAATACCATCCTTTGCAGTTGTGACCCCATTACGTAATTCAAATCAAGTAGATCGCACACAGTTTGTTATCACCAACCGTGTGAGATGCAGCACAAAATATCTTGGAGCACCGCCCGTGTATAGTACGCCTATGGCTTACACGAGAAGGTGCGCCGACTACAGTCCACAGCCGGCGTGTCAAGCACACTAGCTCACTCCCCAAATACCATTTCACTATTCATTCGTCGCCGGTGAAAGATGGGGACATGGACCCGCGTCGTGAGGGCAACTTCTGCGGTCCACTCCGTCGAGAGCGCGGCCGCAGCCGCCAGGCGCGTGCTAACAAGCTTCATGAGGGCGACCACAGTCTGTGTCCAGGCGGCCAAGGCAGCCCAAACGGCTGTTATTGCTTCTCAAGCGGTGGCAGCATCATCTGCCTCGGGGATAGCAACTAGCGAGAGCGGCACAGTAGTTGTCCGTTCTGCAGCGGCGGCCTTAGCCCTGATGGAAGCCGCCCACTACCATGTCGAGGCCGTCCACGCCCAGATCATGGCGGTCACCACACAAATCAAACGAAGCTTCTCCGACAATGGTCGGCAACCCACGGCCGAAGAGTTGGCAATCACCGAGAGAGTTCGAGCAGCCGTCCGTTCCTGCGTGGCATACCTTGCCACGATGGAGCCCACCAAAGCCCAGATTGCGGCCGCCCATGCCCAGCTCGTGGTGGACTATTCCAAAGATATGGCAGATGTGGATGGCGAGATGCTTGCCGAGTATGGTGCAATTGATGCCATGGAGCCCCTTTCCCAGGAGACCATCGGGCGTGAGCTGGACATGGAGGCGGCGGTGGAGATCGACGAGCACCAGCCGTAGTAGTACTCTTTGTTTTTTTAATTAAGAGTGTCGGTCTTTGATAGAGTAATGTTCAGGTCAGCTAGCTCTGTTTAATTGCTGAACTTGCTCGATTAAGAAGTGTGGGTGTGTTGTAGTCTCCTTTGTGTACCCAAATTATGCAATGATGTGGATGACCACTGTAACCAGGGAAATTCGAACAAAAATTTTTGACGTTCAAACTCATCACACACAGGTTAAGCTATATGAATCGTTTGTGGTGTTCACATATCGTACACAGTTCTGAATAAGGGACCGTGTCTGATGACAGTTTGCGCACTAGTTTTTTCGCTGAAGCGATTCCAAAATTTCAGCTTCCGCGGAAATATCTACCTCCCCGCCCCCTCCCCCTTACCAAAATCCACATTTCCCCTGTTTCTGCCTTCCTTTCCAAGTTGAAACCTTCACTCCTTGCTTGTAGTGCCGCCTCCTCGCCGGTGACCCTCCTACACACTACTCGGCGTCGCCTATCCAGGCACGTAATCCACACCCGAACCCCATCCCCCTCCTCCTTCCACATCCCACATGCCCCGACCACCGGCGCGACACCTTCCACCCAAATCATTGACCACTCCACCAAATAAGCGCCACCCTAAGCCATGGTGCGCGCAGTATAGCCAGGATCTCAAGGACCATTTGGCAGCGGAGAAGCAAATCACGGCCGCATGCGTGGATGAGGTCGCGATGGCTGCCATTCGTGTCGACCCCCAGATCTTGGAGGAGCACCTCGCCGTCAAAGCCACCGTCAACGCCTCGCGCGCCAACGACGCGATGCGTTTGGCTGTTTGGTTCAATTCTGCAATGCGATGTTCAATTATTGTGGGTGCATTCTGTTATTGTATACCATGTGAGAAATAAATCAAATTTGGTTGTACTAAATACATGAGAAACAAATACAATTGCTACATTTCCAAGTTGTTAAGCATGCTTGGTTTGGTTAACTGTCTGATCTTCTATTAGGAGTATGTTATATTGTTCAATGTGGTGCTTAGTTAATGTTTGGTTCATTTGTTGTGGTGTTTAGTTAACTATTTTGTTTGGTTCAATTCTGCAATGCGATGTTCAATTGTTGTGGGTGCATTCTATTATTGTATACCATGTGAGGAATAAATTGAATTTAGCTGTAGTAAATACATGAGAAACAAATACAATTGCTATATTTCCAAGTTGTTAAGCATGCTTGGTTTGGTTAACTGTCTGATCTTCTATTAGGAGTATGTTATATTTTGCAATGTGGTGCTCAGTTAATGTCTGGTTCATTTGTTGTGGTGTTTAGTTAACTGCTTGGTTCAATTCCGCAATGTGATGTCCAATTGTTGTGGCTGCATTCTGTTATTGTATACCATGTGAGGAATAAATCGAATTTGGTTGCACTTAATACATGAGAAATATATGCAAGTGCTGTATTTCCTAGTTCTTAATCATGCTTGGTGTGGATAAATGGTTTTTCCATGTGGCTTGAATTAATCTGGTGAATCTGCAATGTGCTTATTTTTCATCAACATATTTTACTGATAGCATGCGAACCCTTACTTAACCTGATGACTAACTACCTTATATGTGTTGCAGGGAAACAATGGGAAGCACTGAGGTTTACAATCGAGGTTAGCACGTGCATGGTCCATTGTCTAATAGCACATTATTGTTCAATTGCAGGAACCATTCTAATATTTAGGTTTTTAACAATTTGGTCTTGCACATGTAGGTCTTGCTGCCAGAGGCTTTGGTCCACTGTTCGACCATTTTTGCATATGGGGAAATGAGTTGTCTATGAATATCAGTCAAGTCAAGAAACTGAGAAAGATTGTCAGGTTAAAGAAATTAGCGACAAAAAACAACAAGATCTTTGTCTGCACAATGAAGAAGACATCAGTTCACTACAGGATGGTACTAAATATTATACCTTGCCTCTTTTATTCCTTTGCCCCATTTCCAATATAGAGAAGATATTTATGCACATCCTTGTTTTTCAGGCCTTTCCAAAGAAGTTCACTGATGATTACCTCTCAAACCACCTGTATGGTTAGGAGGCGAGGAAGGTATTCATACAACACCCACGGTTCAGTGTTGAGATGTTCCTGAAGAGGATGAAGGATGGACGGTCAATCAACCAAAGGCACTGGCCTAAAGTTACAAAGACCTTAGACATCAATGAAGGCTCAATATTCGCCTTCTGCTTCAGCAGTTTTCCAGATGAGATACATCTATCTATGTACCGTCTATGATGCTAATTTCGAAAGGTTATAGATGTTGCATGTCAAACTTGGTGCTGGTGTAGTAGTGTAATGGGGTAGCTGAGTGCTGAAGCTATATGATGTTGTACTGTGAGGTATTCCATTTATGAAAATGAAATATATTGTGTGCTTAATACGAAATGCCAATTAGATTAATAAATGGATTATTAATAATCAGATAATTAGCCTGCTAATTGGGATTTTCTATTGCAAACGGTTATTGAGAAAACACCGTGTGTGATGCATTCAATAATGCACATAGTTTCTAGGAATAAACCGTGTTAGATTAGTGAACAATCACACACGACCTTCTCTTGAAAACTGTTTGCGTTATGCCACCTTGCGCAAATGTTTACCTCATAAAAACTGTGTGTGATGGACAGCCTTTGCCACACAGTTTCTTCTATGTACCGTGTGTGATGCATTCAATAACGCAAACGATAAAATGTTAATATCGTGTGCAATGGCAATGCTATCACAAACGATTTAACGGGGAAAATTGTGTGTGATGTACCTATGAACGGAAACATTTTCCTTGGAGCGACTGTGTGGGGTGTACATACGAATGGAAACGTTTAGCGGTGACTGACTGTGTGGCATGTACTTGCGACCGGAAACAATTTCGCCTGTATAATTGTATTTTTTAGCTCTACTATACGTATTTCCGTATTTGAGCGCTCATCGGTTGCACACAAACTCATTTTGCCGAGTGTGTGTGCCAGGAGGGCATATCCGCGACGGTTTCTGGGTCATGTGGGAAGGACCCCCTATCATCGTCACTCACTAGGCGACAGTTCCAAATGCATCGTGGAAAGGGGTTAAAACCCGTTTGTATAGCACCTCGCTGTACTAGTGGAACTAGAGATTGCCATGCGCTTATTTGTTTGTATGATCAACCCCTTGGTGCAAAAGAATGTCGCGTTATATTACCCCATATGATAGCAACCTTTAGTATGCAGTCTATCGCTTTTATTCTTTGCGATCACAAGTTCGCAGAACGCTCAATTTTCTTTTACACTAAATGATCTAACACTTTTAGAAGCAATTTTTATTGCCTTATTGCAACGATGACAACTTACTTGAAGGACCTTGCTCAATCCTTAGGTAGGTATGGTGGACTCTTGAAAATAAGATTTGGGTTTAAGGGTTTTTCGATGCACAAGTAGTATCTCTACTTGGTGCGGAATTTTTGGCTAGCAAAGATGGGGGGCAAGCACCACATGTTGAAGGATCTATGACAATAAAAATTCTATGTGAATATGAACAAACATAAACCATTACGTCGTCTTCCTTGTCCAACGTCAACAATTTTGGCATATAATATTTTGATGGGGGCTCACAATCACAAAATATTTACAAGATAGTGTATTTGCATGTGAAAGTTCTCTTCCTTCTACTAATCATTCATGAATTGCTTGTATGACCAATATTCTGATTGTCAAGCTTCAAAAGATTTCACTTTCTAAACCCAATGTGAAGCTACCACTAGGCTATGAACATATAATTTCAACTTCATGATATTCAATTCATTCAACAATTTACTCATAGGATATAAGTGAAGCACAAGAGTAAATGACAAGCTACTCCAAAAAGATATAAGTGAAGATCAATCGAGTAGTTAAGTAAATAGATAGCTATGCGAGGACTCTCTCTTATTTAAAACTTTCAGATCTAAGTATTTAATTAAAACAGAAAGCAAAACAAAACAAAAAAATGACATTCCAAGAGTAGCACACATCATGTGAATAATCAAAGAAACTTAGGCTCAACCGATACTAATCGATAATTGTTGATGAAGAAAGGTGGGATGCCTACCAGGGCATCCCCAAGCTTAGATGCTTGAGACTTCTTGAAGTATTGTCTTAGGATGCCTTGGGCATCCCCAAGCTTGAGCTTTTGTGTCTCCTTAATTCCTTTTATATAACGGTTTCCCTAAATCTTAAAAACTTCATCCACACAAAACTCATCAAGAACTCATGAGATAAGTTAGTATAAACCAATGCAAAAACCATATCATTCTCTACTGTAGCAAATCACCAAAATTATTATTCAACATTGCATACTAAATGCCTCTGCATATTTAACACTTCTATCCTCAAATAGAATCATTAAACAAGCAAACATATGCAAATAATGCAAACATAACAGTAATCTGCCAAAACAGTACATTCTGTAAAGAATGCAAGAGTATCAATACTTATTTAACTCCAAAATTATGAAAATTTACCACACTGTAGGATATTTATCATAGATTACTATGCAAAAAATTTCAACATTTTATCACATTCTGAATTTTCTAGGAATTTTTTCAACAACAATAAACTTTCTGTTTTGAAACAGCAACATGTAGACTTGCAAAATAAGCATGGCAAAAGGCTATACTTGACATTTTTATTGAAATAAAAGATGCAAAACATTATCATAAATAATAGTAAGCAAATCCTAGTAAAATAAAATGATGCGCCAAGAAAAACTTATAGCATGTGACGAATGAAAATATAGCTCCAAGTGAGGTTACCGATAATGTTGGAGATGAAAGAGGGGATGCCTTCCGGGGAATCCACAAGCTTAGTTTCTTAGATATTCCTTGAATATTAAATTGGGGTGCCTTGTGCATCCCCAATCTTAGGGTCTTGTGACTCCTTATTCTCCTCATATCAATATCTCACACAAAACTTGAAAACTTCAATCACACAAAACTTGACGGAACTTCATGAGATAGGTTAGTATGATAAAGAGCAATCCATTTCACTTTGGTACTAACAAATACAAGATTCTTGATTGTTTACACACAATGCCTACTGTAGCATATCATTTCCACAATTTATATTGAGCAATATAAGCCATAGAAACTAGAAAACAAGCAAACTATGCATTGAAAACAGAATCTGTCAAAAATAGAACAATTTGTAGTAATCTGTACTCCAACCATACTTCTTCTAATTGAAAAATTCCGAAAAATTAGGAAAACCTGGGAAATTTGTGTGTTAATCATTTGCAAAAAGAATCAGTATTTTATCACTCTTCTGTTAGAAATGAGAATTATTTTCCTGAGTGCAAAAGTTTCTGTTTTTCAGCAAGATCAAATCAACTATCACCATATACCATCCCAAAGGTCTTACTTGGCACTTTATTGAAACAAAAACTATAAAACATGATTACTATAGTATCTTAATCATGTTAACACACAAAAATAGTAGGTAAAAGTGTTGGGTTGTCTCCCAACAAGCGATTTTCTTTAATGCCTTCTTAGCTAGGCATGATGATTTCAATGATGCTCACATAAAAGATAAGAATTGAAACATAAAGGGACCATCATGAATCATAAATTCCTCTCTCATAATAAATTTTAGTAGCATCATGAATAGATGCATAAATATAACCATCACATAAAGCATTCTTTCCATGATCGAAAAGCATAGAAAATTTATTACTCTCCATATAAGCAATTTTACTCTCATTCATAATAGTGGGAGTAACTTAGGAAACTTGAATACTATAAATTGTTCCCACATTAAAAGAGTAATGTTCAGTAAAAGGATATTCAAAATTATGACAATAATTATCACTACTTTTTATAACATCAGTATCATCACAATAATCATCATAAGTGGGAGGCATGCAATCATCATAGCAAATTTGATCATTCAAAGTAAGGGGACTAAAAAGATCTTCTTCATTAAACATAGCATCCCCAAGCTTTGGACAAACATTAATTGCAGCAAATAAATTCTCAAACATGTCATTATCATCAAACATAGCATTCCCAAGCTCGTGGCTTGGCATATTATAAGCATAATCACTCTCATCATTAATAGTACGAATAGCACCAACGGTATAACAATTGCTATCATCATAATTTCCCAAGTTGGTGCCAAAAAGATTTCCAAGATTATAAGAAGTATCATTATCTTGCCAATCATAATCATCACAACAATCAATAAGCATAACAAAATCATCATCAATTGCATCATCTTCCACAATTATTTTTGATTTATTTTCATGGGGCACAAGAATAATAGGAGCAACATTATTTGGGAGAGATGCCTTTTTACCTATATTCTTTCTTCTTTTCTTCTTCTTAACCACATCACGTGTGGGTTTAATTAAATTTTCAAGCTTCTTATTGATGATATTAGTTGAATAGGGAGCTCCTCCTCGTCACCTATTTCATCATGGGAGACAATAGGAGGGAAAGTGGAAATATTTACCCTTTCATTAGTATTCCTTTTATATTCTATTGGTTTTCCCATCTTTCTATAGTTGGTAATATAAGCATTCTCATTGCAATTTACCAGGCAAAACATATAGATATTCTTTAGTTTAGTTTCAATGTCATCCGTGAGAATGAATACTTCAAACCAACTATTTTTATGTGTCAATTCTTCACTCCCCAAAAATAGACAAAGCTCATTATAAAGTTCAAGGGTGATCAAGTTATTGCAATATTTGGACACGATTTGATCATGAAAAAGCATGCATTGGAAATTAAGGTGACCAACTTTATTGCAAAGATCACAAGTAATAGGACAAAGAGAACATAATTTTGTAGTGAATTCATCTATCACTTTGAGCAAACAATTGGTTCTATCATGTTTATGCTTCTTACAAAAGCTATCTTCCCTATAAGGCACGTCTTCACAAACTTTATGCACTCCAAAAAATTGACATGCTTATAAGAAACATTTTTCTCATGACTAGTGCAATAATCATTGGCATTTTGGATATTCAAAGAGTTCATACTAGCAACATTGCAATCATGCTCATCATTCAAATATTTTGTGCCAAACATTTTATTGACTTCTTCTTCTAACAATTGAGCACAATTTTCCGATTCATCATTTTCAAGAAATATATTATAAAGATGATCAATAATATGATGCAACCTCAATTCGATTTTTACATAGTTTTATATTATAAAACCAAACGAGTGATAAAACAAGAAACTAAAAAATTCAATTGCAAGACCTAAAGATATACCTTCATGCACTCACCTCCCCAGCAACGGCGCCAGAAAAGAGCTTGATGTCTACTACGCAACTTTATTCTTGTAGACACATGTTGGGCCTCCAAGTGCAGAGTTTTGTAGGACAATAGCAATTTTCCCTCAAGTGGATGGCCTAAGGTTTATCAATCTGTGGGAGGCGTAGGATGAACATAGTCTCTCTCAAGCAACCCTGCAACCAAATAATAAAAAGTCTCTTGTGTCCCGAACACATCAAATACTATGGTAATTTGTATAGGTGCACTAGTTTGGCGAAGAGATGGTGATACAAGTATAATATGGATGGTAGAAATATATTTTTATAATTTGAATAAATAAATAAACAGCAAGGTAGCAAATAGTAAATAGGCACAAAAATGGTATTGCAATGCTTGAAAATGAGGCCTAGGGTCTGTACTTTCTCTAGTGCAATCTCTCAACAATGCTAATATAATTGGATCATATAACCATCCCTCAACGTGCAACAAAGAATCACTCCAAAGTTCCTATCTAGCGGAGAACATACGAAGAAATTGTTTGTAGGCTACGAAACCACCTCGAAGCTATTCTTTCCGATCGATCTATCCAAGAGTTTGTACTAAAATAACACCAAATAATTTCGGATTCATAGTACTCAATCCAACACAAAGAACCTCAAAGAGTGCCCCAAGATTTCTACCAGAGAAACAAAATACGAGAACGTGCATCAACCCCTATGCATAGATTACCTCAATGTCACCGCTGGAATCCACAAGTTGAGTGCCAAAACACATATCAAGTGAATAAATATGACACCCCATTGTCACCATGATTATTCATATGCAAGACATATATAAAGTGCTCTCAAATCCATAAAAGTATTCAATCCGATAACAACGAAATCTGAAAGGGAAAAAATCAATTCATCACAACAAGATAGAGAGGGGAAAACACCATATGATCCGACTATATTAACAAAGCCCGCGATACATCAAGATCATGACATCTCAAGAACATGAGAGAGAGAGATTAAACACATAGCTACTGGTACAAACCCTCAGCCCCGAGGGTGGACTACTCCCTCCCCATCGTGGTGGACGCCATGATGATGAAGATGTCCACCAGTGAGGATTCCCCCCTCCGGGGGAGTACCAGAACGAGGTCTAGATTGGTTTTCAGTGGCTACGGAGGCTTGTGGCGGCGGAACTTATGATCTAAGGTTACCCCCAGGGTTTTTGGAATATTTGACTATTTATAGGGTGAAGAGGGGGTACAGGAGGCCACCGAGGTGGGAACAACCAACCTGGGCGCGCCCGGGCCCCCAGGCACGCCCTGGTGAGTTGTGCCCTCCACGGGGCACCCCCTCAAGTGCTTCTCTAGTCCACTGGATGCCTTCTAGTCCATAAAAAATCCACAAAAAGTTTCACGGTGTTTGGACTCTATTTGATATTGATTTCCTGCGGTGTAAAAAACAAGCAAAAAATAGCAATTGGCACTAGGCATTGGGTCAATAGGTTAGTCCCAAAAAATGATATAAAGTTGCTATAAAATGATTATAAAACATCCAAGATGATAATATATTAGCATGAATACTTCATAAATTATAGATACGTTGGAGACGTATCAATGAGCTACGTCGTGTTTTAAGTTTTGATTCAGTGTTTGTGGTGGAGAGTGATGGTCGGGCGGTGGACTCGTTTTGTTTTATCATGAGACGAATAAAGTTTTCTTGAACTATGTCAGCTAATTTTATTAATGTTTGTTAATGAATGAGATTGTTATACAATGGCATTTTACGGGTTTTTATGGTCATCCAAATTGGAGTGATCGTAATTTATCTTGGGATGATATTTTACAATTTGCACAATAAGGGTGATCACCCATGGATGGTTTTGGGGGACACTAATGAAATTTTAATTTCTTCAGAAAAAGAGGGAGGTAATGTGAGGCCTAATGCAATGGTGAGATATTTTCCCAATTGTTTGGGAGAGTGAGGTATGGAAGATATGGGTTGTATTGGTGACCTTTTCACTTGGAGGAGAAGTGTGGTGTGATTAGGGAGAGACTTGATCGTGCGGTTTGTAATGTAGAGTGGGTAAATAAATTCCCCCGGGCTGTAATCATAAAGGAATGACATGTGCGTTCCGATCATCGTCGGAATATTACGATGGTAATATGTTCAACCAACCAAGGAGCCGAGTAAAACAGTTCAGAGGTCGAGATTGCTCAAAGAAGAGACGATTGCAGAAATTGTACGTATGGCGTGGGACAAAGCAAAAATGTTGGGTATATGGACAATCTCTTGCTGATCGTACAAGGGCGGTGCATGCGGATTTGCATACTTGGGACCATGATATACTAAGGTTCCCGAAAAGAAGAATTAATAAACTCAAACAAGATTTAGAAAATCTGTGAAGGGGACCTATGAGTGTGGATTCTCAAGCGTGGCAAAAGGAGATTCTAGTCCTTGTTGAATACCTTTTGGAGCAAGAGATGATCTACTGGGTACAATGGGGTCGTGCAAAATGGCTATTACATAACGATCACAACACCACTTTTTTCCATAATGCGGCAACGACTAGAAAAAAAGACTTAAAATTTCTTGATGACAATAGTATTTGGGTGCAAGATACAAAGACGAGTTTCATGGGAAACCACGGCCACTTATGGGACCAGAAGGCCCCTTGCTGCTTTGGTAGGGGGATGTCGCCTGCACAAAGAGCATACGAGCGTGGGGCAGCACGACAGAAATCATGCAGGCAATTTTACCCAGGTTCGGGCCGCCGCGAGGCCTAAAACCCTACTCCTGCTTCGGTGGATTGATGGTGGAAAGGTGGTGGCGGAGCATAGTACACTTGCCTGGCAGGGGTTGCCTCAAGGCTGCCGTTGCTATGCGCGTATGGGGGGTTAGTTATCCAGCCTTCTAACACTATCTATGGTTTGGATGGGCCTCCTGTTATAGATCAAGGGGTTACCATAGTGGCAAAGTAGTCATTATGCACTGATAAGATAGCAAAAGGTGCTATCATACCTAACTGTGTGGGCTGACAGGGCGCATTAAATGCACTGCACAACATCACATCATTGGTTGCCCGGCAAGGCTTGCCGGGCCATTTTGCCAGCTCCATGCCTGCTCGTTTGACACGTTGCAGGGCAAGTGTCATCTATGGGTTTTTCCTAGAGAGATGCTGCCATGTGGCAAATGGCTGCCACTTAGTCACTCTGCGGCTTGACACCATACTGATCGACGATGTGGGTCGTGCTGGAGTGGTTGGTGAGGTGGTCTCGTCTCCGTGAGTCCCGGCAGGCCCTGCCAGGGCGCCTTGGTTGTCTCCTTCTAGGCGTGGCCTCGCCCTTTGTCGGACTTGCCTGCCCGGCAAAGGAGGCCTTCTCCTGATGGTGTCTTTCTTCTCTCGCTCGATCCTGGTCCCTCTGATCTGTATGTTGGTCCTTTGAATCTCTTAGTCCCTTGAACCCTGACTTGGGCTGGTGGTTCAATCTTGTTCCCGTGCATGTGCATAGTCTGGGAAACAGACCCAGGGTTTGTTGCACCGACAAAAGCCCCCGGGCCTGCCCCGAACGTGCTGCCGAGCGTCGTCGGGGTAGGGCCTAATAAGTGCACAGGCAGGGTTGCTGAAGAGGTTGGTCTCTTGATGTTTCCATTGCTTCTTCATTAGTCTTGATTCCGGGCCAGTTTTCAGTTTCCCCGTGCGTCGTGTAAAGCCAATAGTGGCGGGGCCGCTCCAGTAATGGACCGTGAATGACTTTAACGCATGGGGTAGAAACTGCCAATTTACTCTTCCCGCCACGCCCTTATCCTTGGCCACGTATGTTGCATGCATTGCGCGGGGTAGGTAACAGAGGCGTGTGGTGTGGGAGAGCATCAAGGCGAGGGCCCAGTCATCTTGAATTGGAGGAGGAGGACGGCGGCTGCCCGTTAAGGGAGCGGCTCCCCTCCCCGACTCGCCTATAAAAGGGAGGGCGGAGGAGGACGGAGTCACTCATCCTCGCATTCCTCCTCTTCTGTCTTCTGCTTCTCATTGGATATGCTGAAGAGGAGAGCATGGGGCCAGCCCCCGGGCTCTTGGTTAGGGCAAGTGTTGCCAAATGCAGGTGCTGGCGCTCGGGGAGTGAGCCTGGTCCTTGCTGCGGCGAATCTCTTGGTTCCTTCGAGGCTCAGCCGGGAGGCAGGGCTGGAGATCATTGGTAACCCCAGCACTGCCTCTCCCGGAAGTCTTGGGGCTGACATCGACGAGAGGCGCGCCTTCCTGCCCGCCAAGGTGGAGATTGGCATGCCTCAAGCCCCCTACCGGCTTGGCCGCTTGCCATCTTCCCGGGGAAGGTGTCATACTGGAGTCTTGGCGCTTCTCGGGAGCAGCCGTGGTGAGGAGAAAACGAGGGAAGACGGAGAAGGCAGGTGGCAGGGGTCAGATCGGAGTATGATGGCGTGGATGCCTTCACCTCAGACCGGCGACCTGCCGCCTCGTCTTCCCACTCTTCCCCTCCCCCCGGCATCATCATCACCAGCCTCCTAGGGTGATAGCCGAGGAGGGATGTTCTCTTGGCGCCTTCATCTCCCCACCAGTAGTCTTCCAGCTGAGCTTTGGTGGATGACTCCACTGGTGCTCAAGCCGGGGCTTCTTGCTGGCCCTGGAGGTGGTGACCAGAGGGTGCCGCCCCGTACTCCGTACTCCTCCTTCGCAACCTCGCCACTCCCGGTCTTGTCAAGCCGCACTAGGTGGGTCGCGACAGGACCAGGATGGGCTCCTACTTGGGTGCCCTTTTCTCATCTTTTCCTCCTTCCTCCGTAGTGCCTGAGGGAGGGAAAACAAAAGGCAGGGATTACGGAGCACTTATCTTTTTTCAATCTTAAACCCATAGGCATTAGCCAAATTTTAATTCAAATAATGTAATCTCTCGAGTCTGTGTCTATGTTCTGTAATGCGTGTACTTGTATCGGCATATTAATGAAAAAGATGAACCTTGCCGGGAACCCGTGCATGTCTATGTCCATGTAGAGGTGAGATGCCTCTTTAATGTAAATAAATGAGTTTTCCCCGGCAGGCTAGCCTGCTGGCACCCTTTTTGTCTGCCGGAATGCTACGTCTACCGGGTGACAGACAAAGGGACCAACCCCCCACCAACTTATTTTTACCAAAGGCCACTACGACCATCCTGATCGAAGCAACGTTCGAGTCAAGGATGGGAGCACCTGAGTCTCAAAGAGTGGTGAGGTTTTCTTATGCACAAGTTATAGCTTACAAAACAGTAACAGGCAAGAGGTAGAACTTATCTGTTTGGCTTGCCAGGGATCGCAGTGCCGGGCAATCTTCTCAACTCTTTGTCAAAGCCAAGTCCACGGCAGGAACTTGCAGCTTCATGCAGATGAGAATGAATGCAAGATGCGATCCTATCTGTATGTGCATATGCAAATGCTCATGAAATGCTTATGCAGTGATCTTGGAATGCTCATGTATCCATGCAATCTTGGTTGGAGCCCTCCCACATCGCTTCTTTATTTTCTCTTGCACAGGGTCATCGCTCTGGCTTTGTACAAGGGGTTACATGCAGCTGAGGCCAGGCCTATACAAAAGGGTAGCTGTCAGGTAGGGCCCGATAGCCGCGCCTTACGGGTAGAACTTGCGGAGATGCTCAATATTCCATGAGTTTTGCAATTGAATGCCATCTCCGATCTGCAAACGGACTGCGCCAGGTCTGGTGACTCGTACTACCCAGTAAGGGCCTTCCCACTTCGATGATAACTTGTTTGTACCCTTGGCAGACTGAACGCGCCTAAGGATAAGGTCACCCTCCTCAAAACACCGGGCATGAACCCTGTGGCTATGATAGCAACACAGGACTTGCTGATAGGATGCAGCACGAGTAGTAGCCTAGAGACGGTTCTCCTCGAGTAGCTCAGCGTCGTCACGCCGGTGCTGATCTTGCGCTACTTCATCATAGGCAAGCACTCGAGGCGACCCGTAAATGAGTTCCACGGGGATAACTGCTTCTACCCCATAGACTAGGGAGAAGGGAGTCTACCCGGTAGCTCGGTTTGGTTTCGTTCTGAGGGACCAGAGAACTACCGGCAGCTCCTCGATCCACCGCCTGCCCAGCGTTCGCCCTCTCTGCTTGTCCATTGCTCCAGGGGTGTGCCATAGAGGCAAATGATATCTCGTATCCGAGGGCATGAACATATTGCATGAAGGCGCGGCTCGTGAACTGGGTTTCGTTGTCGGTAATGATCCTTGCCGGAACTCCAAAATGACACACCAGCTCTTTCAAGAACTTGATAGCTGACTGAGCAGTCACCTTTCTCACGATAGTCACTTTTGGCCACTTTGTAAACTTGTCGATAGCAATGAACAAGAATTCAAAGCCCCCAATTACTCGGGGGAAGGGGTCGGGGATATCGAGCCCCCAGACCGAAAATGGCCATGATAGAGGGATTGTTTGAAGAGCTTGGGCAGACAGGTGGGTGTTCTTGGAATAGAACTGGAAGGCTTCACACTTGGTGACTAGCTCGACCGCATCTTGGAGGGCTGTGGGCCAATAGAATCCTTGCTGGAATGCTTTCCCAACTAATGCCCTCGATCCAATGTGGGAGCCGCACATGCCTTTGTGTATCTCTGCCAGCAGTTCCGTTCCTTCTTCCTGGCAGACACACTTCAATTTCACACTGTTGGGCCTCCTTCTGTATAGAGTGTCATCGACAAATTGATACATACTGGCCCTCCGGACTAGTTTTTCAGCTTCATCTTGGTCGTCGGGAAGCTCTCCAGTCTGGAGGAAGTGGACAACGTGCCTAGCCCAAGTTGGAGCCTGGGGCTCGAAAACGAGGACTAGCGGCACCTCTTCTGGTGCGGTAAAACATGCCTCGTTCGCAGGGTCCATGGGCCCGGCTGGAGGGTGTGGTCCGGCAGGCTGTGAGGGGTTGTGTCCCGCAGGGTCTCTGCCAGGAGCGGACGGCTCTACCAGGAGAGGCTTACCAGAGTCCAACTTTCTCCTTTTCAGGGCCATTGTTGCTGGGGATACAGAGGACTGAGTGAGATGGAGAACAAAAGTCCCTGGTTCCACAGGGAGCTTCTACGCAGCACACTTTGACAGATGATCAGCTATGTTGTTTTCCGCATGGGGCACGGGCTCTGTTTGCAATCTGTCAAAGCGCTCCTCCAATCTCCTCACTTCCTCGACGTATGCCTCCATCAATGGACTTTGGTAATCCTTGTTAACTTGTCTCACCACAAGTTGTGAATCTCCTCGAATGATCAGCTTCTAAATTATCAATTCAGCTGCAATCCTGAGCCCGGCAAGGAGCCCTTCATACTCAGTTGTATTGTTGGTTGCTTCTTCCCGGGCAAAATGCATTTGGATGACGTACTTCAAGTGCTCCCCGGAGGGGGCGACAAGAAGTACACCAGCTCCTGCACCTTACAGGAAAAAGCACCATCAAAATACATAATCCATTCTTGGGGTGATTCCTTGTCGGGGATAACTTTCTCTATCACTTCCTCATCAGGGGTTGGCGTCCATTCTGGAATAAACTCTTCCAATGCCCTGCTCTGAATAGTTGATGTGCTCTCAAACTTCAAACCAAAACTGGATAACTCCAAAGCCCACTCCACTATTTTTCTAGTAGCATCAGGGTTTTGGAGTATCCTTTGCAGTGGGAAATGAGTGACAACCATGATCACATGGGCTTGGAAGTAGTGGTGCAATTTCCTTGAGGCCATGATGAGACCAAAGATCAACTTTTGCACGCTAGAGTACCTCAATATAGCCCCCTGTAACAAGGAACTGACGAAGTACACTGGGTGCTCCACCACTTTCTTCCTTGCCGGGTCCTTGGGGTAGCTCTCGTTGTCGTGCTCATTGTTGTCCTGATCCTTCTCTGACTCTGTTGATCCCTGCTCACTCTCTGCCTCCTCCACTTCTCGCTGCGCTACCAAGGTTGTACTGACCACCTGGTTGGTTGCCGCTAAGTATAGCAGCAACGGCTCCTAGGGTTTGGGAGCAACCAAGGTAGGCACAGAGGATAAGTAGGCCTTCAACTCTTGCAAAGCTAAATCTGTTTCCGGGGTCCACTTCATAGGCCCTGCCTTCTTCAAAATTTTGAACAATGGAAGGGCGTGCTCGGCAGACTTGGAGATGAATCTTCTTAGCGTGGCAACGCATCCTGTCAGACGCCTCACATCCTTAACTATCCTGGGCGCTTGGATCTGCTCGATGGCTTTGATCTTGTTGGGGTTGGCTTCGATCCCGCGATGGGACACAAAGAACCCAAGCAACTTGCCGGAGGGAACACCAAATACAAACTTCTCCAGGTTGAACTTCAAATTGATCTTGCGCAGATTAGCAAATGTCTCCTCCAAATCCTAGATAAGGGTGGCTCAATCCTTGGTCTTGACCACAATGTCATCCATATAAGCTTCTATGTTTCTGTGCAGCTGTGGCTCAAAACTGATCTAGACTGCCCTTGCAAAAGTGGACCCGACACTCTTTAACCCGAATGGCATGCGGACAAAACAGTACGTACCACATGGGGTAATGGATGAAATCTTCTCTTCATCTTCCTTAGACATGAAGATTTGGTGATACCCAGAATATGCATCCAGAAAGGAGAGCAAATCACAACCTGAAGTGGAATCCACAATCTGATCGATACACGGCAAGGGAAATGGGTCCTTCGAGAAAGCTTTGTTGAGATCTGTGAAATCTATGCAAAGCCTCCACTTCCCGTTAGCCTTCGGAACTACCACTGGATTTGCCAACCACGTGGGATGCAACACTCCTCTGACCAAACCAGCTACCTCAAGTTTCTTGATCTCTTCTGTAATGAACTGCTACCTCTCCAAGGCCTGCTTTCAAACTTTCTACTTGACAGGTTGGGCGTGTGGGCAGACAACAAGGTGGTGCTCGATTACCTCCCTGGGAACACCAAGGATATCAGATGGTTACCAAAAAACACATCGATATTCGCCCTCAGGAAGGCAACAAGCACGCTTTCCTATTTGTCATCGAGGGTGGCGCTGATAGTGAAAGTACCATCAACACCAGCCAGCCCTGCCGGGACCTTCTTCACTTGGGGTGCAGTGACCTTGGATTTCTTGCTATTGGAACACTCCGGCACGTTGTCAACAGGTGTCGTGCACTTGGTGGGGGCATGCTTCCCGGACTCCTTGTCGGAGGCCCTACAATCCCTCTTTTTCCCTTTGTTTTCCTTAGCAGGAACCACTGCTGCCGCTGCCTCTGCCGCGACCACGTCCTAGTACATCTTGTCCACACAAATGATTGCATCCTTCTCATCTGATGGGATGGTGATGACTCCTAGTGGCCCAGGCATCTTCAAGGTGTTGTAGGCATAGTGGGATGCCGCCATGAATTTAGCCAAGGTCGGGCATCCAAGAATCCCATTGTATGGCAGGGGAGGAGATCGACTACATCAAACACAATCCTCTCAGTCTGGTAGTTTAGTTCTCCCCCGAATGTTACCTGCAACATGATCTTTCCCTTAGGATGGCTCCTACCGGGATTAAGTCCTTGAAACGTGCCGGTAACCTCTATCTCTTCCTCTGCTATCTAAAGCTTGTTGATAACTGCTGGGGAAATCGGATTCAATCCGGCCCCGTCGTCCACCAACATGTTTGTGACCTTGAGGTTGTGAATTGTTGGGGAGACCAACAATGGCAAACACCCTACCGCAGTGGTTCGGCTAGGATGATCCTCCTCGTCAAAGATGATGGGCGTACGGGGCCACTTGAGCGGCTTTCGGGCCTCTGGTGTTGGTTCCACGACATTGACCTCTCGCGCCCACCACTTGAGTTGGCGGTGAGAGGTGTGCAAGGATGCACCTCCGTCAATGCGCAGGGCGCCGGTGGCTTTCTGAAACTCGTTCTCACTGATTTCCTCTTCATCCCCTCCATCACTCTCATCATCACAAGCTTCCTTCTCTCGGCCTCTGGCAGGTTTTCCTTGGTTCCGAAAGGGTTTGCTGGGGCGATTTACTTCACCACCTCGGCCCTTACTGCCAGCAACATTCTGACCTTTTTCCTTGTCACGCTTCTCATACCCTGCTCTCAGTCTCTTGACAAGCTTCTCAACATTCATCGGCCCATCACCTTTCCTGGCCTCTGACAAGTTGCCTCATGAATCTTGCAATACGACCCATCACCTTTCCCAGCTTTCTCAGCCACAACGGCTTCCCGGCAGTTAGTGCACACGGCAGCTTCCTTGCCGGGGGCCTCAGCTTTGGCCTTCTTGCCGGTACTAGGTGTACTCGATCCTTCAATAGTCATCACTGCCTTATCCCTCCGCTTCTTACTACACTTCTTGCTCTTTTCTGGCTAGTTGATTCATCATCATCTTCTGAATCAACATTGGTGCAATCTTCCTCTCCAGGTAACTTCCTTCCCTCCTCCATCCGAGCACACTTATCCACTAGGGTGTAAAGCTCCTTCATAGTCTTGGGAAACTGCACATTCATCTTGGAACAAATCCGGCAGTTGTGCACATTGGACTGGAAGGCAGCTATCACGGCGGCCGGATGGATATTTGGGATATTTCTATGAACTTTGATGAATCTCTGTAAATACTTACGGAGGGTTTCTCCTTCCTTCTGCTAGAGAAGCTGCAAGTCGCTGGGTCAGCCTGGCTCTTGATGGCCACCAGTGAAGGTGCCAATGAACTCGTGGCACAGGTCAGCCCATGATGAAATGGAGTTCTCTGGTAGGTGCATCAACCAAGACCTCACATTGGACTTGAGGGCCAGGGGGAAGTAGATGGCAAACACCTTCTCATCTCTTCCCCCGGAAGCCTGAACAATGATGGTGTAGATGCTCAGGAATTCTGCCGGGTTCAGCCTCCTATCGTACTTCTCAGGTATCTCCGGCTTGAACGTGTGAATGGATGGCCAACGGACTTGCCACAGCTCAAGAGTGAAGGTAGGGCAGCCAACCTCAAAAGGTAGGCACCCGCCAACACCGAGCGCGGGCTCGTCGATGTAGGGGTCGTCGCACTCGCCTGCCTGGCGGAGGTCATTGTGGCATTGCTCGGCGACGACGCGCGTGCCTCCTCTCCACCTATCCTCCGGGGCTTGTCGTTGGCCTGGACGTGCTCAAGGGTCAAAAGAGGCTATCGAGACGTCGTCGGGGTCTTGATTCTGTCACGCTCGCGCTAGCTGCTGTGGCGGGGACTGCACCATGGGGATGGCCCCTTCAGTACGGTCAGCACCATGAGCCATTGCTATCGCTTGGGGAGGTCACGGCGGGCCAGCTCGCCGCGAGCTCCCAGCTTCAGCGAAACCGAGCAGACTTTGGATGGTGGCACGCCATTCATCCATCTGCTCAGCCGCCGATGGAAACCTCAGCAGCAGTTAAGTCCGTGCCATGGCCTCTGAAGCTGTACTTGGCAGGGATGATGATGAAGTCGATTGCACCGTTGCTCGGCTCCTAATGGTGCCAGCGGCGGCGGCACTATGCCCCCGCTGCTGCTGCGGGGCGACCACCTCGATGTGGTGCGGCGAAGGCACTCGAGGGCCAGCAGCTCTGTCGGGCGCAACGGCTTGGTCAACCCGTCCCAGGGAAGGCGCTGCGGCCAAACCCGTTGAGGGAGTCCTAGATTAGGGGGTCCCCGGGCGTCTGGGCTATATGACATGGGCCGGACTGATGGGTCGTGAAGATACAAGATAGAAGGCTTCCCCCCATGTCCGGATGAGACTCTCCTTGGCGTAGAAGGCAAGCTTGGCCTTCGTATATGAAGATTCCTTTCTTTGTAAACTGACTCTGTACAAACCCTAGCCCCCTCCAGTATCTATATAAACCAGAGGGTTTAGTCCGTAGAGGTAGTCATAATCATATAGGCTAGACATCTAGGGTTTAGCCATTATGATCACAAGGTAGATCAACTCTTGTAACCCCTATACTCATCAAAGTCAATCAAGCAGGACGTAGGGTTTTACCTCCATGAAGAGTGCTCAAACCTGGGTAAACATCGTGTCCCCTGCCTCCTGTTACCTTCGATTCTTAGACGCATAGTTCGGGACCCCCTACCAGAGATTGCCGGTTTTGACACCGACATTGGTGCTTTCACTGAGAGTTCCTCTGTGCTGTCGACAAAGGTTTTGATGGCTCGTTCAATCATCCACAATGATGCTGCTTTAGGGGAGATTTTTCCCCGGGCCAGATTTTCGTATTTGGCGGCGTCACGCTGCGTGCCAACTCGATTGGCCACCTCGAGCAGATCGACAGCTATGCCCCTGGTCATCAGATCAGTTTCGGGAACCTAAACTATGTCAACGATATCCGAGGAGATTTGATATTCGAAGGGTTCGTGGCCCTAACCACCGCTTTGGCCTTAGATCCAGAGCAGGCTGTCAGGTCCAAAGACAGGAGTTTAGAGCCCATCGGATCCTCTGCAATTACGGAACTTGTTACTGGAGATCCGGAGGGGACGACATCGTCGGCTAACCGGAAGACGAACCGAACTCCCCTTGTCACTCAAGCACCGGACACTCCACCGAACTCTAAGTACAAACTCTCGAGGTCCGTGTTAAGCGGGCGCCGCCAGGAGGCTCCAACTCCGGACAGCCCCACGGACTCTCGCTTCTCTGTCCAACCCTCACCTTTAAACGAGGCTCTGGACTTAATGCGATCACTCGCCATTACAGAAGGATCACTTCCGAACTATGCCCAACCCAGACTAGGGGCTGGGAACGGGGAATTTTACGTCCCACCCACCACCCACTTCATAGCCACTATCGAAGATCTAACCGACATGCTGGACTACGCCTCCGAAGACATCGACGGTATGGACGACGATGCTAGAGACGAACAAGGCCAAAACCCTCCGTTTACCGGACGATGTACGGCCACCTCCACATACGACGTGTACATGGTAGACACACCCAAAGAGTATGGCGACGATGGCAAGGAGAATTCGGTTGAGGACAAGCCTGCCGAAGCCCCTCCGGAGCGTCGACGTCAGTGGCGCCGCTCAAAATCTCATCACGACAAAGACGGCAATAGCGGCACCAAAGACAATAACACTCCGGAGAACACCGAAGACCCTGAAGCCTCTATCAAGCCAACATCCGAACATGATGCTTGGGAGGATGGGCAAGTTAATCCCGACGATCCTATCGGGAACGATGGCTCGGAGGACAATAATTACCTACCAATCTCCGAAGAGGATGTGAGCCTCGACGACGAAGATTTCATCGTGCCGGAGGAACCCCTCAAACAAGAGTGCTTCAAACGCCGGTTAATCTCCACTGCAAGAAGCCTGAAAAAGAAACAACAACAGCTTCGAGCTGATCAGGATCTACTCAATGAGAGATGGACTAACGTCCTGGCTATTGCGGAATGCGGCCTCGAACGCCCAACTAAGAGCTACCCAAAGCGCAAGCTACTACCTCAATTTGATGACGAGGCCCTTGAGCCCATACCGCCAAGGCATAAAACTGCTGACGAGCCCGACCGACCGCCACGTGGACGGGATAGACCGGCTACTTATACCGAATACCAGCCTATGCCACACCACCGTCGAGGCAAGGAGGTAACGACCCCGGGCTATACCTACGACTTACGCAAGGACCTGGACAATAGAGCCAGTCTGACAAGATCAATCCATGGATCGAGGGGCGTGCTCCAACGTGCGAAGATGGCAATCAGACCTGGCACGAAAAGCACAACCTCACCCGGCCTGAAAATTGCATTTGGACTTCATCCAAACTACGTCGTGACATGGCCCGATACAGAGGCGCCACACACCCCCTATGCTTCACCGATGAGGTAATGGAGCACCAGCTCCCAGAAGGGTTTAAACCTGTGAACATCAAATCATACGATGGTCAAACAGATCCCGCAGTATGGATTGAAGATTTTCTTCTCCACATTCACATGGCCAGCGGTGACGATCTACATGCCATCAAATACCTCCCCCTAAAGCTTAAGGGACCAGATCGACACTGGTTAAATAGCCTCCCAGAAAATTCTATTGGCAGCTGGGAAGATTTGGAAGATGCCTTTAGAGACAACTTCCAAGGTACCTATGTACGACCCCCGAACGCCGATGACCTTAGTCACATAGTCCAACAACCCGAAGAGTCAGCCCGAAAATTCTGGACAAGGTTATTACTTAAAAAGAGCCAAATCATGGACTGTCCGGACACCGAAGCCCTAGCGGCCTTTAAAAATAGCATCCGCGACGAATGGCTCGCCCGACACCTCGGCCAAGAGAAGCCAAAGTCCATGGCATCACTTACAGCACTCATGACCCGCTTTTGCACGGGAGAGGATAGCTGGTTAGCCCGTAGCAACAACGGTACCAGCGACCCTGGTACTTCTGAAACTAGAAACGGCAGCGGCAGGTCCCGACACAACAAACACAAGTGTCGAAGTAACATTGATAATACCGAAGACACGGCGTTCAATGCCGGATTTAGTGGCTCCAAATTTGGTCAATGGAAGAAGCCATTTAAAAGAAATAAAGATGGTTCATCTAGCCTGGACCGAATACTCGATCGACCTTGCCAAATTCATGGCACCACCGACAAGCCTGCCAACCATACCAACAGAAGCTGATGGGTCTTTAAACAAGCCAGTAAGCTAAACACCTGACATAAGGAGAAGGGGTCGCCCAGTGAGGACGACGACGATGAGCCTCACCCACCGAACACCGGGGGACAGAAGAAATTTCCCCCCGAGGTCAAAACGGTGAATATGATATACGCTACTCACATCCCCAAGCGGGAGCGCAAGCGCGCTCTAAGGGACGTCTATGCAATAGAGCTAGTCTCCCCAAAATTCAATCCATGGTTAGCCTGTCCGATCACTTTCGATCGGAGACACCATCCGACTAGTATCCGTCACGGAGGCTCGGCCGCATTGGTACTTGCTACCTCTTGAGCACTGCGTTGGTTTTCCCTTGAAGAGGAAAGGGTGATACGGTAAAGCAGCGTAAGTATTTCCCTCAGTTTTTGAGAACCAAGGTATCAATCCAGTAGGAGACCACACACGAGTCACCTCGTACCTACACAAACAAATAAGAACCTCGCAACCAACGCAATAAAAGGGGTTGTCAATCCCTTCACCACTTGCAAGAGTGATATCTGATAGAGATGATAATAATAAGATAAATATTTTCGGTATTTTTACGATATAGATTGAAAATAAAGATTGCAAAATAAAGTAGATTGGAAACTTGTATGATGGAGAATAGACCCGGGGGCCATAGGTTTCACTAGTGGCTTCTCTCAAGATAGCATAAGTATTATGGTGGGTGAACAAATTACTGTCGAGCAATTGATAGAAAACCAAATAATTATGAGAATATCTAGGCATGATCATGTATATAGGCATCACGTCCGAGACAAGTAGACCGAAACGATTCTGCATCTACTACTATTACTCCACACATCGACCGCTATCCAGCATGCATCTAGAGTATTAAGTTCATAAGAACAGAGTAATGCCTTAAGCAAGATGACATGATGGAGAGGGATAAACTCATGCAATATGATATAAACCCCATCTTTTTATCCTCGATGGCAACAATACAATACGTGTCGGTTCCCTTTCTTTCACTGGGATTGAGCACCGCAAGATTGAACCAAAGCTAAGCACTTCTCCCATTGTAAGAATGATCAATCTAGTAGGCCAAACCAAACTGATAATTCGAAGAGACTTGCAAAGATAAACCAATCATACATAAAGGAATTCAGAGAAGATTCAAATATTGTTCATAGATAAACTTGATCATAAACACACAATTCATCGGATCTCGACAAACACACCGCAAAAGAAGATTACATCGAATAGATCTCCAAGAAAATCAAGGAGAACTTTGTATTGAGATCCAAAGAGAGAGAGAAGAAGCCATCTAGCTACTAGCTATGGACCCGAAGGTCTGAAGTAAACTACTCACACATCATCGGAGGGGCCATGGAGTTGATGTAGAGGCCCTCCGTGATCAATGCCCCCTCCGGCGGAGCTCCGGAAAAGGCCCCAAGATGGGATCTCTTGGGTACAGAAGGTTGCGGCGGTGGAAATAGGGTTTCGTGGTGCTCTTGGATGTTTGTGGGGTATATGGATATATATATAGGAGGAAGATGTACGTCGGTGGAGCAACGAGGGGCCCACGAGGGTGGAGGGCACGCCCAGGGGGGTGGGCACGCCCCCCTGCCTCGTGGTCGCCTTGTTGATTGCTTGACGTCCACTCCAAGTCTCCTGGATCATGTTTGTTCCAAAAATAACGCTCCCGAAGGTTTCATTCCGTTTGGACTCCGTTTGATATTCCTTTTCGGCGAAACTCTAAAATAGGCAAAAAAGACAGCAATTTGGGTTGGGCCTCCGGTTAATAGGCTAGTCCCAAAAATAATATATAAGTGTAAAAATAAGCCCATTAACATCCAAAATAGATAATATAATAGCATGGAGAATCAAAAATTATAGATACGTTGGAGACGTATCAAGCATGCCCAAGCTTAACTCCTACTTGCCCTCGAGTAGGTAAATGATAAAAACAGAATTTTTGAAGTGGAATGCTTCCTAACATATTTCTCAATGTAATTTTCTTTATTCTGGCATGCATTTTCAGATCCGAAAGATTCAAGATAAAAGTTTAATATTGGCATAGAAATAATAATACTTCAAGCATACTAACTAAGCAATCATGTCTTCTCAAAATACATGGCCAAAGAAAGTTATCCCTACAAAATCATATAGTCTGGCTATGCTCTATCTTCATCACGCAAAATATTAAATCATGCACAACCCCGATGACAAGCCAAGCAATTGTTTCATACTTTTGATGTTCTCAAACTTTTTCAATCTTCACGCAATATATGAGCGTGAGCTATGGATATAGCACTATGGTGGAATAGAATGGTGGTTGTGGAGAAGACAAAAAAAGGAGAATACAGTCTCACATCAACTAGGCATATCAATGGGCTATGGAGATGCCCATCAATAGATATCAATGTGAGTGAGTAGGAATTGCCATGCAACGGATGCACTAGAGCTGTAAGTGTATGTAAGCTCAACAAAATAAACTAAGTGGGTGTGCATCCAACTTGCTTGCTCACGAAGACCTAGGGCAATTTAAGGAAGCCCATCATTGGAATATACAAGCCAAGTTCTATAATGTAAAATTCCCGCTAGTTTATGAAGGTGACAACATAGGAGACTCTCTATCATGAAGATCATGGTGCTACTTTGAAGCACAAGTGTGGTAAAAGGATAGTAACATTGTCCCTTCTCTCTTTTTCTATCATTTTTTTATTTGGGCCTTCTTTCCTTTTTTTCTTTTGGCCGCTTTTCTCTTCTTCCTTTTTCGTCCGAAGTCTCATCCTGACTTATGGGGGAAGCATAGTCTCCATCATCCTTTCCTCACTTGGGACAATGCTCTAATAATGATGATCATCACACTTCTTTTTACTTAGAACTCAAGAATTACAACTCAATACTTAGAACAAAATATGACTCTATGTGAATGCCTCTGGCGGTGTACCGGGATAATGAATCAAGAGTGACATGTATGGAAGAATTATGAACAGTGGCTTTGCCACAAATACGATGTCAACTACATGATCATGCAAAGCAATATGACAATGATGAAGCGTGCCATAATAACGGAACGGTGGAAAGTTGCATGGCAATATATCTCGTAATGGCTATGGAAATGCCATAATAGGTAGGTATGGTGGCTGTTTTGAGGAGGGTATATGGTGGGTTTATGGTACCGGTGAAAGTTGTGCGGTACTAGAGAGGCTAGCAAATGTGGATGGGTGAGGGTGCGTATAATCCATGGACTCAACATTAGTCATAAAGAACTCACATACTTATTGCAAAAATTTATTAGTTATCAAAACAAAGTACTACGCGCATGCTCCTAGGGGGATAGATTGGTAGGAAAAGACCATCGATCGTCCCCGACCACCACTCATAAGGAAGGCAATCAATAAATAAATCATGCTCCGACTTCATCACATAACGGTTCACCATACTTGCATGCTACAGGAATCACAAACTGCAATACAAGTATTTCTCAAATTCACAACTACTCAACTAGCATGACTCTAATATCACCATCTCCATATCTCAAAACAATTATCAAGTATCAAAATTCTCTTAGTATTCAATGCACTTTATATGAAATTTTTTATTATACCCCTCTTGGATGCCCATCATATTAGGACTAGTTTCATAACCAAAGCAGACTACCCCACTTGAACTTGGAGGCAGTCGTCATTGCTCAAATAAATGTCAGAACGGAAAACCACACCAGGGCACAGTCCCAGTTCCTTCCAGAGACTAGCTTCCAGCTAGTCTGGCAGGTTTGACGATGTCGGGTCGATTCAGAAGCGGAGGTGAGGCCGTAGAGAAGAGCGGCCGCGGCCGCGGCTGTGACGATGGGTAGCGTCGACTTGGCCGTGACTGTCTGAAACTGCACAATTCTGAAGGCATGGCGGCCATGGTGGCTGATCGGTCTGTTTGACACAAATCGTGGGTACCAACGGCAACAGCTGTATCTCCAACATCAAATTACTGTTGTGCTTTTTTATGTGATTTGCAGTTGGAGCAATGCTTGCAGCTGAATCTCCCACCTCAAACGCAACACCAACAACTCAGTGTTTATTTAGAGTATCTCCTTAACCAAGTATGGTTTTAGTCGCACCAAACATTTTATAGAACTTGGTGATGGTGACTCAAAAGCAAGATGAGACACGGCGCAGCAGGGTGAACCGGCGCAAGGCGTGGGGGTGCAGTCGTGGATAGCTGCGGCAGCGACTCAGCGGTGCGGTGTGGCAACCATGAAGGCGGGGTGCTGTAGCAGACGCGAATTGGCGACATCTCCGTCACTGAGCCCTGGCAGTGGAAGCGAGTCCGATAGCAGAGTGGACCACGACGGCTCGGTCGGCAGTGGACACCCGGGTAGATGTATGACTTGAGTTGCAGCAGAGCTACGCAGGCCTGTGCAGGAGGTCAGCGTGGCGGGTCAAAGTGACGGATCAAGTGGCCAGCGGCTCAGAGTGGTGGAGATCAGAGGTGAGGCGGGGAAGCTGCAATTTGGAGCGGAGGAGGCAGACCAACGAGGCGGCTAGGGGCCAGCTCAAAGGTGTTCAGCAACATAATTAGATAGGTCTCGACCACGTGCAAGCCTGCGGTGCACACCAGAAGTGGCGACTTGGCATCGATTCGGATTCTCCATTAGACAGTAATTGAAATCGACCCGGACGGACTGCCCGGTTATGTACGAAGCACAACAGCAGAAACCCACAACTCGATGGATCGCCTAGCAACGCGTGCGGGAGCACACACAATCCTTCTTGATCTCAAATTTCCACCAATAAAAACTTTCTTCTCGTCCGTGAGTTGCTGTAGATGAACGATGAATTTGCTGGCTCTGACCTCAGACTGTCTTACGCCGGGTTATCCTGCACGACTGCTCCAAAAAATTTCCAGAGACTAAATGCGAACTTCTCAAAACCCTAGGAACAGATCCCTCCAAGAACTCAACACCACCGTGCGTGAGCCCCACGGTGGGCGCCAATTGTCGTGGTTTTGTCACGGCAGATGTCCTCAGTGTCAGGACTTCATCGTGAGGCCAACACATCTATGTGGTAGCTTGAGAGGGGTTGAACGGGATGAGAGACACGAGGTTTTACCCAGGTTCGGCCCCTCACGATGGAGGTAAAAGCCTACATCCTGCTTCATTGATATTGATGATGATGATCACGGTTACAAGTGTGCTCTATCTCGAGAGCTATTGTCTAAATCTAACTTGTCCAACTTGTGGACCTTGTGAATCTTGTCCCCTTTTGGGGAGCCCTGCCCCTCCTTATATATGTTGAAAGGGCGGGTTACATGTGGAGTCCTATTAGGATTAGGACTAGTCTATCTTCTAATATAAACCGGATACAAGTCCGGGTCTTGACTCCTTGTAAGGGAAGTATTCCTCACACCTTTTCTCTTAAACCGGCCCACCATTAGCATAAACCGGCCTTCTGGGCCTTGGGCCTTGTCATCCGTCTGTCCCGCCCGTCGGGTTACCAGTGAGTCATAATGTTCAGGCGGGTTGCTTGTAAACCGCCAAGTCAGTGCGGGTTGCCGGTGAATCGCCAAGTCAGTGCGGGTTATACTTCCGGCCGGGTTACACCGCCGGGTATATCCCCGACATTAGCCCCCAAGTTTAGCTTGGATTTATCCATGGTAAACTCATGCTGCAAAATAAACACAAGAACAAATTTGACAGGTTGTGCTCCGGGTTAAGAATTCTTGTAAACCGGCACCTGTGATCATCCTTAAGTCCTTGTCATTTCCTCCTTCTAGAAAATCCGGGTCAATAGACCATCTTCATAATCAATTTGCTGACATTGGTTTGTCACAGATAAATATTATGAAGAATAATTCATTTGACTCAGCCCCCAATGCTTTAAAAAATATTGGTCCTTGAAATACTCATCTGATCTTCAACCGGTTTAAGAATGTAGAACCTTGTCAGTTTATCAATGTAGAACCTTGACGGTTTATCAATGTAGAACCTTGCCGGTTTATCTTTGCCGGTTTACAAATATTGATGGTATCGGGTCATAATTGTAGTCAACATCCAGCTTGAAAATATACCTCTTATATGCCTATCACTTGTAGCCCCCAGGTCTTAAGAAAGTAGCATAGCAACAGCTTAAGACTTGCTTCAATATAAATATCACAATCTTGAAGAAATCCGATTTGTTCATCCCAGTCATTAGTCATAAACTGAGTATTCCATATATGTAGCCCCCAAGTGCCGGGTTGTCATGCTTGCAGCAACCTAGGACTTGTAACTTCCTGATGCTCATAAAAACTTCAACTAGTGTAGCCCCCAAGGGCCGGGTCATTATGCAAATAATGAGCAGGGGTTTTGAAAATATGATCATGTAGACTTTGACAGCAACGTGTAGCCCCCAAGGGCCGGCTTAGTAAGATAATACTGAGCCGGGACTTTATGTATACTTTATTGAAAATAACATCATATGATGTAACTCTCATCATGGGGCTTGAACGCACGTCCACAAGGTTAAGAGCTTTGTGCTTTACCAACTGAGCAGTGGACCCTTCAATATAATGGAGTAAAACTTGTGTACCTTGAATTGTTGATAGGAGCAATTGGTAGCCCTCAAGGTCCGGCTCATTATGATGTGATGAGTCGGGTCTTCAATAAGGCCAGTAAAAATGTATTTGCATTAGCCCCCAAGTGCCATGGTGCATGCTGGCAGTTACATGGGACTTGCATATTTTATGTGATCTCAACTTGAATAATGTAGCCCCCAAGTGCCGGGTCGTAAGCCTGCAGTGACTCGGGACTATTCCTTCCATTGTAGAATAAATTATATCCATTGCGCTGAAGCGACTTTGAAAACCTCAATCGTAATATTGGTTATTGATAACCATAATAAAAATTCAGCCTTGTTGGCTATTAAAGATTTGAATAATATAATCCGGTCAGTTGATAAGTAAATCCGGAGTTTAAATACTCGGCGGCTCTTGGCCAATGGCGACTTAATGCGCATTCATTGTAAGCCGGAATTTTTATAACCCGGCGGTTGATAGCTTTTGAGAAAATCCAAAATGGATAACCCTTTTGAAGCATCAATTTGGATGATGAGCTTGAATTTATATGTCGTAATTCTGCAAATCCTACACAAAGTGTAAATAACATATGCCCTGGCGACTTAATATCGAAAACCAGGGTGGGTAGCCACCCGAATGCATTCTTATCTTGCACACAAGAATCCTTGGCGGTTTACCGCAGGGCGGGTCATAATGCCCATATAAATAGCCAGGGTTTATAACCAGAGCTATAATTGAAGATAATCAAATATGACATAGATGATACCTGTGACATTGAATCACCTCGTTGCTTCAATTCTTGTAGTGAGGGTGGTAACCCCAATCTTGAGTATTTGAGAACTCTTTCCTGAATTTGTCGGATTATGATAATAAACCGTACCAGGATATAATAAACACCGGATTTTCCTTATAACACTGGCGACTTGTTAGTCAAAACTAGACCGGATTAATGAACACCGGATTATAACTGATCATGTACTGACAACTTGTAGTTGAAAGCCAAGCCGGGTCAAGGACGCAGGTTTATCAGAAGATATTCTAAACCTCAATAAAGGCGAAAAAACCTGGCAAATAGAACTCAAAAAAGAACATGCGAGGCTTTTTACGAGCTGCCAGGCTTCAAATCGAGGCTTTTCATGGGCTGCAAGGCCACTGAATTACCCATTTCACAAAGCCTCTTAAGATGGACCTCAATCTTTAACCAATCACGTTTTAACTTTGACAAGTTCAGGGTCTATGAGATTGACTGTCAAACGTTCGCGGGTCGTACCGGGTTTACCTGGGCAGAGTGACTTACTTAAAGAAGGCAGGTTAATCCGGGGTTTTATGTGCGTACACCTGGCTTCCAAGCCTGGCTTGATAGCCTATTACAAGGGTGCAAACTCTTAGTTCGTTGTGAAGCAAAGAGCCCCCAAGTAACTTCCGTGGTGGCCTTACGCCAATCAAGAGGTGTAGCTATGGTTCGAATACGACCAAGCCCCCAAGTGATTTCCCTGGTGGACTTACGCCGATCAAGAGGTGTGACTATGGTTCGAATATAGCCCCCAAGTGATATTATGAGTTATGCTCAAGGGATGCCCAAGTTTGAGTTGTGCTATGCAACAGATTCTCTTTGGCCCCTTATGATAATATTGGTTTGATAGCCGGATTACCGAAGTAACCAGAGCTGTGCTCTTCTGATAATATTGGCTTGATAGCCGGATCAAGAGGGTAGTAATGCTATGTTCTCTTTGGTGAATACACCTATGTTTGAACAAGAAGCCCCCATGTGATCAATAATATGATAAGCCAATAAGGCAGGATAACCCATGTCTGAACCACGCATCATGGCAACGGGCCCTCTTCGGCAACCTTTAACTTTTTGCAAGAGATAAATTCTTCTTGAACCGGGATTTTGAACCGGATATTGAGAGCTTCAAAGATTTGTGGGAGACATCTTTCCCTTGAGCCGGATTTTAAACCGGAATCTTCATTTTCAGCTGGAAATATTCTGACAACCTTTAAACTCGAACTTGCGAGAAATTAATTCTTTTTGAACCGGAAATTCTTAAACCAGATTTGAGAGCTTCAGAGCTTTGTGGGAGTCCGATTAACATTGAACCGGATTGTAAACCGAATATTTGAGAGCTTAAAAGCTTTGTAAGAGACAAATTTACCTTGAGCCGGATGTTTGAACCATATTTGAGAGCTTCAGAGCCTTGTAGGAGAGAGATGTCTCTTGAACTAGATTTTAAACCGGAATCTTTCTTTTTAAGCCGGAAATTTTCTGACGGCCCTTAAATATTCGCCAATAAGGTAGTAGCCTCCGGGGCCGGGTTATTTGTTTCTCCAATGATCCTGGAGTGCTTGATTATTGATACTGGCCAATTTTGCCGAGTCATGCCATTGTAGCCCCCTAGTCTTAAGACGACTCGAGGAGTTGTCTTGAGATTCTCCATACTTGACAGTGATATAAACTGGCATAATATGTGTATCCTTGACGTTGATAACGCGATGTATATTCACAGAAGGCATGAGGTCGACTGCGTGCATGTCCATATTCACAGACAAATGTCAGTGCAGGATGATGATGTCGTGTACTCCATATTTATGGTAGGATACCACCTTTGTAATGAAGAATTATTCTGCACAGAACATATCACAGGCGAGAGTAATTGTTCTCAAATGAATTAATATGTATTTAAAAAGTAGATAAGGTACATATCACCTGGTATTTTCATCGGGTGATACTCAGCCCCAAGTGTAATGATGACTT
Source organism: Triticum aestivum (assembly GCF_018294505.1). Classification (NCBI taxonomy): domain Eukaryota; kingdom Viridiplantae; phylum Streptophyta; class Magnoliopsida; order Poales; family Poaceae; genus Triticum; species Triticum aestivum. The sequence goes on from NC_057806.1 coordinate 280,090,758, forward strand.
CTGGATCCTCACGTAAGAAGTAGTACTAATAGTACTATACAACACACAAATGACAGTAGCGTTTGTAGTCTGCCTTTGGCATACATCCCAGTTGCAGTCTTTACTGCATTTCCAGCTATGGCACATTTGCTCATTTGAAATTTTCCACTGCTAGCACCACTTGAACTTGGAGGCAGTCGTCATTGCTCAAATAAATGTCAGAACGGAAAACCACACCAGGGCACAGTCCCGGTTCCTTCCAGAGACTAGCTTCTAGCTAGTCAGGCAGGTTTGACGATGCCGGGTCAATTCAGAAGTGGAGGCAAGGCCGTAGAAAAGAGCGGCTGCGGCCGCGGCTGTGAAGATGGGTAGCGTCGACTTGGCTGCGACTGTCTGAAACTGCACAATTCTGAAGGCATGGCGGCTATGGTGGCTGATCGGTCTGTTTGACACAAATCGTGGGTACCAACGACAACAGCTGTATCTCCAACATCAAATTACTGTTGTGCTTTTTTATGTGATTTGCAGTTGGAGCAATGCTTGCAGCTAAATCTCCCACCTCAAATGCAACACCAACAGCTCAGTGTTTATTTAGAGTATCTCCTTAACTAAGTATGGTTTTAGTCGCACCAAACATTTTATAGAACTTGGTGATGGTGACTCAAAAGCAAGATGAGACACGGCGCAGCAGGGTGAACCGGCATGAGGCGTGGGGGTGCAGTCGTGGATAGCTGCGGCAGCAACTCAGCGGTGCGGTGCGGCAACCGCGAAGGCGGGGTGCTGTAGCAGACGTGAATTGGCGACATCTCTGTCACTGAGCCCTGGCAGTGGAAGCGAGTCCGATAGCAGAGTGGACCACGGCGGCTCGGTCGGCAGCGGAGACCGGGATAGATGTATGACTTGAGTTGAAGCAGAGCTACGCAGGGCTGTGCAGGAGGTCAGCGTGGCGGGTCAAAGTGACGGATCAAGCGGCCAGCGGCTCAGAGTGGTGGAGATCAGAGGTGAGGCGGGGAAGCTGCAATTTGGCGCGGAGGAGGCAGACCAACGAGGCGGCTAGGGGCCGGCTCAAAACGACGATTCAGTCGGGCCGGCTCGGCGAAGCCGTGGTTTGTACTAGCCACGGCGGAAGCGGCGACCGGCGGCTAGCGGCCGAGCAGGCGGAGGCATGGCGGAGATGTGAGGCAACTGGATTTGTCTTCATTGGGTTGGCAAGTCCACGCCCACGTCCTCTAGATCGGGCCCCTCTTCCTTTTTTCAAACATAATTTCGGCCAACGAAAAGGTGTTCAGCAACATAATTAGAGAGGTCTCGACCACGTGCAAGCCTGCGGTGCACACCAGAAGTGGCGACTTGGCATCGATTCGGATTCTCCATTAGACAGTAATTGAAATCGACCCGGACGGACTGCCCCGTTATGTACGAAGCACAACAGCAGAAACCCACAACTCGATGGATCGCCTAGCAACGCGTGCGGGAGCACATGCAATCCTTCTTGATCTCAAATTTCCATCAATAAAAACTTTCTTCTCGTCTGTGAGTTGCTGTAGATGAACGATGAATTTGCCGGTCTGACCTCAGACTGTCTTACATCGGGTTATCCTGCACGACTGCTCCAAAAAATTTCTAGAGACTAAATGCAAACTTCTCAAAACCCTAGGAACAGATCCCTCCAAGAACTCAACACCACCGTGCGCGAGCCACACGGTGGGCGCCAACTTTCGTGGTTTTGTCATGGCAGATGTCCTTAGTGTCAGGACTTAGTCGTGAGGCCAACGCATCTATGTGGTAGCTTGAGAGGGGTTGAACGGGACGAGAGACGCGAGGTTTTACCCAGGTTCGGCCCCTCACGGTGGAGGTAAAAGCCTACATCCTGCTTCATTGATATTGATGATGATGATCACGGTTACAAGTGTGCTCTATCTCGAGAGCTATTGTCTAAACCTAACTTGTCCAACTTGTGGAACTTGTGAATCTTGTCCCCTTTTGGGGAGCCCTGCCCCTCCTTATATATGTTGAAGGGGCGGGTTACATGTGGAGTCCTATTAGGATTAGGACTAGTCTATCTTCTAATATAAACTGGATACAAGTCCGGGTCTTGACTCCTTGTAAGGGAAGTATTCCTCACACATTTTCTCTTAAACCGGCCCACCATTAGCATAAACCGGCCTTCTGGGCCTTGGGCCTTGTCATCCGTCTGTCCCGCCCGTCGGGTTACTAGTGAGTCATAATGTTCAGGCGGGTTGCTTGTAAACCGCCAAGTCAGTGCGGGTTGCCGGTGAATCGCCAAGTCAGTGCGGGTTATACTTCCGGCCAGGTTACGCCGCGGGGTATATCCCCGACAGTTACCGATAAACGAAGACAAAAGAGGGGATGCCTTCCAGGGCATCCCCAAGCTTAGGCTCTTTGGTGTCCTTGTATTTTACCTTGGGGTGCCATGGGCATCCCCAATCTTAGGCTCTTGACACTCCTTGTTCCATAATCCATCAAATCTTTACCCAAAACTTGAAAACTTCACAACACAAAACTTAACAAGAGAATCTCGTGAGCTCCGTTAGAGAAAGAAAACAAAACACCACTTCAAGTTACTGTAATGAACTCATTATTTATTTATATTGGTGTTAAACCTACTGTATTCCAACTTCTCTATGGTTTATAAACTCTTACTAGCCATAGATTCATCAAAATAAGCAAACAACACACGAAAAACAGAATCTGCCAAAAACAGAACAGTCTGTAGTAATATGTAACTAACGCAAACTTCAGGAACCCCAAAAATTCTAAAATAAATTTCTGGACGTGAGGAATTTATATATTAATCATATTCAAAAATAATTAACTAAATATCACTCTCCAATAAAAAAATGTCAGGAGGAACGCAAAGACTTTCCCCAAGTCTTCCCAAAGGTTCTACTTTGCACAAACACTAATTAAAAGCATAAAACCACATCTAAACAGAGTCTAGATGAATTATTTATTACTAAACAGAATCAAAAAGCAAGAAACAAAAATAAAATTGGGTTGCCTCCCAACAAGCGCTATCGTTTAACGCCCCTAGCTAGGCATTGATAATTTCAATGATGCTCACATGAAAGACAAGAATTGAAGCACAAAGAGAGAATCATGAAACACGTGATAAACACATCTAAGTCTAACATACTTCCTATGCATAGGCATCTTAAAGGCAAACAAATTATCATAGCAAGCAAAAACTGGCATATGCAAGGAAGCGGAAAGAAACAATATCAATCTCAACATAACGAGAGGTAATTTAGTAACATGAAAATTTCTACAATAATATTTTCCTGTCTCATAATAATTACATGTGGGATCATAAGCAAATTCAACAAAATAGCTGTCACATAAAATATTTTCAGCACGATCCACATGCATGCAAAGTTGACACTCTTCCAAAATAGTGGGATTAACATTAACTAAAGTCATGACCTCTCCAAACCCACTTTTATCGAAAATTGCATAAGATTGAATATTATCCAAATACGTGGGATCTAAATTTGACACTCTTCCAAACCCACTTTCAGTATTGCAAACATTATTATCAATCTTATATTCATCATGGGGCTTAAATAAGTTTTCAAGATCAAAAGAAGAATCACCCCAATCATGATCATTGCAACAAATAGTAGTCATAGCAAAACTAGCATCCCCAAGCTTGAGGTTTTGCATATCATTAACACAATTGCCATTAAGAGAATTTATGACAACATCATTGCAATCATGCTTTTCATCGAAGGAACTATCAAGTATGGGTGCAATAGCAACGATCTCATGTTTAACATAAGGAACTATAGCAAATTCATCTTCATAAATATTGGCATCATGGCCACAAGAATAGCAAGCATCATGTTCATCAAGGGATATTTCAATCAAATCATTGGAATCATAATTATCTATAGATTCATGCATATCATTATTTTCTTCCGAGCAACGGTCATTCTTTCAATAAATTCTTTGACATACACATTATGAGCATAGTTTTCATAGCAATATTTAAGTATGTCCAAATTTTCAGATTCGTAGAGAGTAATATCATACTTTTCAAACAAAGAAGCAACTTCATAAGCACCCTTAAAAGCAACAAGTTCTTCAATTTGTTTGATATCGTAGTAACTATAAACACCCTTTGCATAAGAAGATAAGATTTCATTATCATTAAACTCACATAGGTAGGGGGGGTGTTTTTTACGGTTCTTAGAGCAACAAGTAAGATCAATAATTTCACAAAGATTCCAAGGATAACATAGCAATCTGTTTATTTGATCCCATAAGAGTCTCCCTTTTTCAGACAAACGGTGACGCACGAAATGAGCATGCTCATCTAAAGATTTCCCATCAACTAGGCTAGTCGGGGTTTCAGCACGAGCGCATAAGGATCGAAGATGATCCAAGTAGAACACTTTAAGTGGATCCATAACAATAGATTTTTAGCAACCAAAGATGCAAGCAAATAGAAGACACATGGGAACACAAAGAAAGGTACACACGGGAAGAAGGCGAACGGAAAGAGAGGGCGAATAAAACGGCAAGGGTGAAGTGGGGGAGAGGAAAACGAGAGGCAAATGGCAAGTAATGTAATGCGAAGGATAAGAGTTGTGATGGGTACTTGGTATGTCTTGACTTGGCGTAGATCTCCCCGGCAACGGCGCCAGAAATCCTTCTTGCTACCTCTTGAGCACTGCGTTGGTTTTCCCTTGAAGAGGAAAGGGTGATGCAGTAAAGCAGCGTAAGTATTTCCCATAGTTTTTGAGAACAAAGGTATCAATCCAGTAGGAGACCACGCGCGAGTCACCTCGTACCTACACAAACAAACAAGAACCTTGCAACCAACGGGATAAAGGGGTTGTTAATCCCTTCACAACCACTTGCAAGAGTGAGGTCTGATAGAGATGATAATAATACGATAAATATTTTTGGTATTTTTATGATATAGATTGAAAGTAAAGATTTCAAAATAAAGTAGATTGGAAACTTGTGTGATGGAGAATAGACCCGGGGGCCATAGGTTTCACTAGTGGCTTCTCTCAAGATAGCATAAGTATTACGGTGGGTGAACAAATTACTGTCGAGCAATTGATAGAAAAGCGAATAATTACGAGAATATCTAGGAATGATCATGTATATAGGCATCACGTCTGAGACAAGTAGACTGAAACGATTCTGCATCTACTACTATTACTCCACACATCGACCGCTATCCAGCATGCATCTAGAGTATTAAGTTCATAAGAACAGAGTAACACCTTAAGCAAGATGACATGATGTAGAGGGATAAACTCATGCAATATGATATAAACCCCATCTTTTTACCCTCGATGGCAACAATATAATACGTGTCGGTTCCCTTTCTGTCACTGGGATCGAGCACCGCAAGATTGAACCCAAAGCTAACCACTTCTCCCATTGCAAGAAAGATCAATCTAGTAGGCCAAACCAAACTGATAATTCGAAGAGACTTGCAAAGATAAACCAATCATACATAAAAGAATTCAGAGAAGATTCAAATATTGTTCATAGATAAACTTGATCATAAACCCACAATTCATCGGATCTCGACAAACACACCACAAAAGAAGATTACATCGAATAGATCTCCAAGAGAATCGAGGAGAACTTTGTATTGAGATCCAAAGAGAGAGAAGAAGCCATCTAGCTACTAGCTATGGACCTAAAGATCTGAAGTAAACTACTCACACATCATCGGAGGGGCCTTAGAGTTGATGTAGAGGCCCTTCGAGATCAATGCCCCCTCCGGCGGAGCTCCGGAAAAGGCCCCAAGATGGGATCTCTTGGGTACAGAAGGTTGCGGCAGTGGAAATAGGGTTTCGTGGTGCTCCTGGATGTTTACGGGGTATATGGATATATATAGGAGGAAGAAGTACGTTGGTGGAGCAACGAGGGGGCCACGAGGGTGGAGGGTGCGCCCCCTGTCTCGTGGCCGCCTTGTTGATTGCTTGACGTCCACTCCAAGTCTCCTGGATCACGTTTGTTCCAAAAATAACGCTCCCGAAGGTTTCATTCCGTTTGGACTCTGTTTGATATTCCTTTTCGGTGAAACTCTAAAATAGGCAAAAAAACAACAATTTGGGCTGGGCCTTCGGTTAATAGGTTAGTCCCAAAAATAATATAAAAGTGTAAAAGTAAGCCCATTAACATCCAAAATAGATAATATAATAGCATGGATCAATCAAAAATTATAGATACGTTGGAGACGTATCAGTACTTGACCGAATTATCGATGGATTCCACCTTACGCGGGTCGTCATGGATGGCGACAGCAGCCTTAACTTGCTCTATCAAGGCACGGTCTGCAAAATGGGTATTGATTCGTCAAGAATTAAACCCACCAAAACTACCTTTAAAGGACTAATACCTAGTGTAGAGGCTCGTTGCACGGGCTCAATCACATTGGAAGTTGTCTTTGGTTCGCCTGACAACTTCCGAAGTGAGGACTTGATCTTCGACATCGTCCCCTTCCATAGCGGCTATCATGCACTGCTCGGACGAACATCGTTCACTCGCTTCAGTGCGATTCCACATTATGCATATCTCAAACTGAAAATGCCCGGACCACGCGGTGTTATAACACTCAATGGAAACAGGAGCGCTCCCACCATACTGAGGAGCACCCCGTGGCCCTTGCAGCGGAAGTCCAGGGCGGCCCTATCAAGCCAAACACTACATCGACAGTCAAGCCCCCGGACACTGTTAAACGCGTCTGGACTACTCAGCGGAGCGACGGTCCAGCTCATCCGGAGCCCGATTAGCAATTCGGCCTCTGTCTCAGCCCCAACTGAATTGCGGCATATGTGCCACGCGTACATAACTATGCACTAAAGATACCATGGACCAAGACGGAGGCATAGTAAAGACAAAGTCCACAGTATGTCTCGACCCTATCTGGACCCTCATGTTTCTTCTCTTATTTTTTCTTTTCCGGGTTCCTTACAACCACCATCACCTTCCAACGGTACCAAGAGCCCTTTTTAGGTCCCTCATGAGAACCCGATCGTTGATCCTTTCGAAGGATAATACACCAAGGAGGAAAAATAGCATAGACGTGTGGCAGAGTATCTAAAGGATCTTTAAAGATCACCTCTTCCTTTTTAGGATGCGCACACAGCTTTCCCCGGTGCTCGACATGTAAAATAGCCTCGATGCTTGTCGCATCGTTTGTAAAAATATGTTTTGACGTATGAATCAGACTATAACGGAAACAGTTTTTCGTCCAACATATTTGGTACTTGCTTATTTCCTAATCTGTATTCCCTCTTTTTTCGTCTAATCGCCATGTACACCTCGGTACGACTTAAATCGCCAGGGGCTCCATTCGGCCACGTACATTTCTTAAAAATAAAATAAAGTCCAAACACTTTTATAGTACAATTCGGCGTCTCGAATATAGCATTATATGCATCGGCTCAAAATCATGTCTTTCGTCAATAGTTGGGTTGCCCGGCTCCTGTGGTTACTACCTTACGTTCCGCTGGTTCGGCTAAGGTAGTAAAGGAGAACTACTGTGATTGTGTTTCCGGCTCATACGGATAAACACCTAAGTAGAGAAAGCCGAAAACTGACTATCATGATGCGGCGGGAGCTGGTCAGCTATTTGATGACTAAGTATAAATCTCTCACGATTTTCTTTCCGCGTTACGTGAAGGACCGGTCTCCACCTGGGTAGGCGTCTACAACACCCAAGTTCGGATAATCGAATAATACTAGGGACTGCGCCTACAATCTCATTGTCAACTAAGTGAGAGTGATAAAGCCACATAGTCTGATTGCCTGGTTCGCCGCACTAACACCTCCTTCAAGGACCAAGCGGTTGGGTCAAGTGTGTCCAGGTGCCATCCCGAATACCCCCGTACTACCTACGTGGGGGCTGAAGCCGACGACTGGCCAACTCTCGGATACCGTAAACGGCTGCACAGGAGGAAAAGAATTAGAGGTAAAACAAGCAACATATTATACATAAGCCTTGTTTCATAATACAAAGTTCAGGCAGCACAGATACATTCATTCGAAGATAATGTCCTTCGAACACTGGCCCTCTACAATGCGGGAAGCTCCCAAGACTTCGTCAAAATACCGCTCTAGAGTGCGGTGCTCCTTGCCTGCGAGCGGTCCCTCGGTTGCCAGCTTGACGGCGTTCATCTTCGCCCACTGTACCTTGACGCAGTCGAAGGACATCCGAGCACCTTTGATATAGACCGACTGCTTTATGGCATCCAGCCGGGGGCAGGCACTGACTAGCCACTTCACGAGCCCGAAGTAGCTGGCGGGTATGGGCTCGGCGGGCCAGAGACAGATTATAATATCCCTCATAGCTAATCCATCCACCCAATGCAGTTCGGTCAACTGTTTCAGCTGATCGCTAAGGGGCACAGGATGCTCTGGCGCAAGATACTGCGACCAGAACAGCTTCTCTGTCGAGCTCCCCTCTTCGACTCGGAAGAACTCCGCAACATTAGCAATACTCCGGGGCAGATCCGCAAATGCTCCTGGAGAACTCCAAACCTGGGTTAGTAAGAGATACCTTCTCCTCACAAATTTGCTCTGCGCGCTTTGGAGGGCCTTAGCAAGTTCGGCATCTTGATCCGTAATCTTGCGCTCCAAGGACTCACATTTGCCTATGGCATCCTGGAGCTCTTGATGGACTTCCTCCACCAGTGATTCATGCTTTTGGCGGGCGGCTCGTTACCCCTCCGCCTTCTTCTTGGCCTCGGCCAGCGCGTTCTTGAGGGTCTCGACCTCAGACGCATCAACTGTGAGCATAATTACAAAACTCAGCAAGATAGCACAACAACAAGCCATATCATGTCAGATGTGAATATGTATCGCATACCTTGCTTCTCCTCCAATAGTTTGTTGTTGCGGATGAGCTCTTCATCGGCCTGCTCCAGCCGCCGCTTTAGTTTGGACACTTCATCGGCATGGGCGGCTGCCGCTAACTTCGACGATTGTTTGTTCAAATACGCATGTATGTTAATCTACTGCGAAGACTATTTGATCCTCTGTTTGACCTTTCTTAAATGAATGCCTAACAGAGTCTCAGGGGCTACTGACTATACACAGGCATTCTTTTTATAGTTAAAAAATATTACATCATGTACCTCAAAGCCTGTCAGAATGCTAGTATAGGCCTCGTTCAATCCGCTTTTAGCGGACCGAACCTTTTCAACCACTGTACCCATAAGGGTAAGATGTTCCTCAACAATGGAGGCGCTCTGAAGCGCTTCCATCAGAGTGTCCGGCGCCTCCGGATTGACAGAGGTCGCCGGTGGAGTCGATGCACCCCCTTCTTTTGAAGGAGGTTGCTCGTCTGATTTTGGAGCCGTGTCGGTCTCCGGAATGGTATTCGGTTAGGGGCCGAATTGGGCATGGCCCCCATCGCCGGCCTCCATGGGGGTCGGTTCCCCCATGTTTTCGACAACTGAGGTCTTACCCTTTGGCACCACCTTGATGGCTTCCCGCACCTCTCCATGGCCTGGAAAGGTCCCTCGGGACAACACTTCGGTGTTGTCCGTAGAAGTGGGTGGGGACGCTGATGGAGGCGACTCGCTCTCCATCATGTGTGGGCCCAGCGAATTCCCAGAAGACGATGATTGCCGGAGGAGATCGCGGGCCGGACTACAATACGTGATTCTATGTGTTAGGATCACAAGGCATAAAGCCGGATACATATATTATCCTTAAATACTTACGATTCAGCCGAAGGCTTCAGCCCGGGGTTCCATTCGGGGACGGCTTCGGCGTCCGATTCCGAATCGTCTGAAAGGGAGAGTTTCCCCTTCTTGGACGCTTCCGTCTCTAGATCTGCGGAAGCTCCCCTTTTCTTCTTTCCCCCCTTGAGGGGAGAATTGTTATCCTCCACTTCCACCTCGTCTTCATCGTGGGAGGAGAGAGCTCCGGTATCTTCAGATGATATGTCCGCAGTACCTTTGTGGTGAAGGCCACTTCGGGCCTCCTTGCTCTTCTTCGTGGCCTTCTTTTCCAGCGCCTGGTATGGCGCCGGAACCAGCATCTTCATCAGAAGAGGAATAGATGGGTCTTCGGGCAGGGGAGCAGGACACTTGATCCGCTCTGCCTTCTTTGTCCAGCCCTAGGGGATAGGGAAGGTTTAAACTTACTCTTTGAATCCACAAATCAAAGATATGATTAGAAATCTGAAAAACTTACTAGAGTGGTTGGATGAGCGCAGTCGTGGCTGAGGTCTTCGGTCGTTAGCAGCCATGTCTTTTGGGTCTTAAAAAGCAACTTCCATATATCTTCATGCTCCGTGCCGAAGAATCGCGCAAGGTCCGGGGACTCGCCGGATCAAACTCCCACATATGGAGAGTCCGGCATTGGCAGGGGAGAATCCGGCAAAACATCATCAACTGGATTACGCTCGCAAGGATGGTGTTCTTCTCCACCATTCTCTTAATGCGATTTTGCAGTGTCATCACCTCGTCGGGTGACGCCCAATCTAGGCCCTTATTGAGCCATGATGTGAGCTGCATTGGCGGACCGGTTTTGAACTCAGGAGTGGCAGCCCATGTGGCGTCACGAGGTTCTGTAACGTAGAACCACTCCTGTTGCCACCCCTTCACGGTCTCCATGAAGGTCCCCTTGGGCCAGGTGACATTAGGGAGCTTGCTCACCATGGCGCCGCCGCACTCTGCGTGTTGACCCTCGACCACCTTCGGCTTCATGTTGAAGACCTTGAGCCATAGGCCGAAGTGGGGGATGCGGAGGAACGCCTCACACACGACGATAAATGCCGAGATGTTGAGGAATGAATTTGGGGCTAGATCATGGAAATCTAGCCCATAATAGTACATGAGTCCACGGACGGAAGGGTGGAGAGGAAACCCTAGCCTGTGAAGGAAGTGGGGGATGAATACTACCCTCTCATTAGGCTCTGGTGTGGGAATGATCTGCTTTTTGGCAGGAAGCTGATGGGCGATTTCCTTGTCTAAATACCCCGCTTCTCGGAGTTCTTTGATGTGCTCCTCCGTGACGAAGGATGCCATCCACTTGCCCTGCGCTCCAGATCCAAACATGGTTGGAGCGTTTGCTGGGGACGGAAAGGGTTGAAGCTTGGGCGCTGAAGCTCGAGGGCAGATGGGCTGAGGAGGAAGAAGGCGTGGGGTAAAAAGGTGGATCCTTGTCTCCTTATAAAGGCAGTGAATATCAAGCGTCCCCCCATGAAGCCTTAAAACTCGCCTATTCCCCAGGAGTCGTGCGATTGGCACGGTTGGATTACCCAAATCCATATTGATGAGAATCCCGCAATAAGGGGACACGATCTCTGCTTTGACAAGACGTGTCAATGAATACCGTGTCTCGAAACATGAAGCGGGAGGCTGGAAAACGGTTTGAAATAATAATAAGGCCGGAACACAATACCTCGCCGAAAAAGCTATTAGAAGACATAACCTATTTTTGTTTAAAGTGTTCCACCCTCGTGGTCCAGGGTTGTAACTATTGTACAGATCTTCATATAATTCTTTTGATCAACTACTTTCGAGTATTCGGAGGAGGAACCCGCCTTGCAATGCCGAAGACAATCTGCGCGCCGGACACATCGTCATAGAAGCCTGGTTTAGGGGATACTGAGAGAGTCCTGGATTAGGGGGTCCCCGGGCGTCTGGGCTATATGACGTGGGTCGTACTAATGGGCCGTGAAGATACAAGATAGAAGGCTTCCCCCGTGTCCGGATGGGACTCTCCTTGGCGTGGAAGGCAAGCTTGGCGTTCGGATATGAAGATTCCTTTCTCTGTAAACCGACTCTGTACAAACCCTAGCCCCCTCTGGTATCTATATAAACCAGAGGGTTTAGTCCGTAGAGGCAGTCATAATCATATAGGCTAGACATCTAGGGTTTAGCCATTACGATCTCTAGGTAGATCAACTCTTGTAACCCCTATACTCATCAAAGTCGATCAAGCAGGTAGGGTTTTACCTCCATCAAGAGGGACCGAACCTTGGTAAATATCGTGTCCCCTGCCTCCTGTTACCTTCGATCCTTACACGCACAGTTAGGGACCCCCTACCCGAGATCTGCCAGTTTTGACACCGACACCCATGGCGGGAGTGGCCGGAGGGCGGTGATTCGCCCTACTCCGCACGCCGTTGTTGCGGCTGTGCCCGTCGGCGGGAGAGAGGGGCGCAGATGGAGTAACCCCATCGCCCGTACCTTGTGGAGCATAGCCGTTGAGGTGTTGTTGATGCTTCTCTCCTCCGACGCCTCTGGCTCCTGCGTCGACCGCGGGGGAAGTGGTGACGGCGCAGCCCGCTGCGACCACATCCCCAGCGACATCCACGTTCTCGCTTGTCTCCGCACCTCCCACAGCGTTAGAGACCGTGGGAGGCAGAGCCTTTGAGGTGGACGGGTGAGCTGAAGGGTCGGGTTTCTTCTTGGGAGCCATGGTTGATGGCACCGTCAAAGATGAAGACGGTGAAGAAGATGACGCGCTACACGTGCCTTCAGGTTCGTGCAAGAGAGCCCCCTACCTGGTGCGCCAAAGATGTCGTGGGAAACCACGGCCACCTATGGGACTAGAAGGCCCCTTGCTGGTTCGGCAGGGAGACATCGCGTTGCACAAAGAGCAGATGAGCGTGGGGCAGCACGGCAGAAATCACGCAGGCAATTTTGCCCAGGTTCGGGCCACCGCGAGGCATAAAAGCCTACTCCTGCTTTGGTGGATTGATGGTGGAAAGGTGGTGGGGGATCATAGTACACTTGCCCGGCAGGGGTTGCCTCAGGGCTGCAGTGGCTACGCGCATATGAGGGGGTGAGTTATCCAACCTTCTGACCCTATCTACGGTTGCCATGGGCCTCCTTTTATAGATCAAGGGGTTACCACAGTGGCAAAGTAGTCATTATGCACTGATAAGATAGCAAACAGTGCTATCATACCTAACTCTGCGGGCTGACAGGGCGCATTAAATGCACTGCTCAACGTCACATCATTGGTTTCCCGACAAGGCTTGCTGGGCCATCTTGCCAGCTCCATGCCTGCTCGTTCGACACGTTGCAGGACAGGTGTCATCTATGAGTTTTTCCTAGAGAGAGAGGCTGCCATGTGGCGAATGGCTGCCACTTAGTCACTCTGCGGCTTGACACTGCACTGATCGACGAAGTGGGTCGTGCTGGAGTGGTTGGTGAGGTGGTCTCGTCTCCGTGAGTCCCGGCAGGCCCTGCCGGGGCGCCTTGGTTGTCTCATTCTAGGCATGGCCTCGCCATTTACCGGACTTGCCTGCCCGGCAAAGGAGGTCTTCTCTTGATGGTGTCTTGCTTCTTTGGTTCGATCCTGGTCCCTTTGTTCTGTATGTGTCGGCATTCTGGGAACGGGGGTCCCCAGACTTGCCTGCCTGTGGCCCACGGCGTGGCTCTGCAAGCGGGCCCGTTTCGCCCATCTTCACCAACAAGCATTCAAGACCCTCATGAGGGGCCAAGCCTCGCAAGGTGGACGACACAAGACCTCCTCAAGAGCGGCCTCACCAGGCTAGCTCGCGAGGGGCGGAGAGATCAAGGCTAGGCAAACCTCGCGAGGTTCCAATGACGTGAGCCATGACGATCGAGACCAGGCGGGTGCCAGCGCACACAGTGTCCTTGTTTCCACTTTGGTGCTAAGGAGGCAAGCGCGGGCGAGGAGTTTTGAGGCATCAGGCAAAGGTTTTCATATCGGTGCAACGAGACCAAGACCAGTAGGACGGCAGGACGGAGGTCACCGTGGAGCCCAAGGCGGCGTCACCACCAGAGCCTTTGGCAGGCGAAGACTACTTTTGTAAGGATAAGATGTACTAGATGTCCCCTTTCAAACTGGTCGTTGTTGGCTCCCTTCCCGCTCAATATTTGGGGAGAGGACCAGGGCCTCTATAAATAGGACTAGCCACCACCATAGCTAGGGGATCGACCTCATCTTGGATCGGAGCCATTCCATCCTTAGCCTCACATCCACCAAGCACAAGAACACCTCTCCTCAGGGGGCTGTTCTTCCCCTTGTATTGTTCATCCTCAGCCCAAGAGGCAATCCACCACACCACACTGGAGTAGGGTATTACACCACAATGGTGGCCCAAACCAGTATAAATCTTGTGTCCCTTGTGTTGAGAGTTTGTCGAGTTAGCCTTAGAGATCATGGCGAGGTCGAGGGCGTGATCGGTGAGGGAGAGATCTTCGCGCGCACCCCAGTGTTCAAACCTTAAGGGTTTTGCCGGAACTCGAAATCTGACATTTGGTGCGCCAGGTAGGGGTGCGTCGGAGCCTTCTTCTTCGTTGCCCATGCTTCGTCACTCCACCAAGCTCATGGCCGACGCTCGTCGAGCTCGCGCTGAGCGCCGGGCCGCCCTCGCCGCCCGTGTTGCTCAGACGGCTCTCGTCGGTGGGCCTCCCCGTCGTTCTTCGTCACGCGCCGCCAATACTGTCACTGGTCCGGGGGAAAACGAGCAGCAAGCCTCTTCACTGCAACCCTCCGTGCGCTGGGATGGCCACACCGCTACCCCATCGCTGACTCCGGCCAGCTCGTCATCTCACGCTCGCCGCGCCCCCACGGACACGCAGGTCGCATTGCTCATGACACACGAGCTCCTGCGCTACCGTTCGGTCGACGACCTCTATGAGGACTGGCTGGACCGCATCGCCAAGCTCATCAGTGTCGCGGGAGGCTCTCCTGCACCGTCCCTCTTGCTGCCTCGCCCTCCGCCAGCTGCGGGCGACATGGCTCACGGAGCGCCTCTGCCTCCTCCACAACAAGATGGCACCCTTGCCCCGAGGTGTGCGGCTTAGGGAGCACCTCAGCCTCCCTCGCGCCAAGGCGGCGTCCTCGCTCCAAGGTGCGTGGTCCTGTGGTGCGACCCACCGTGCCGCGTGCCAGCACACGAGGAAAGAAGCTGCCAAGAGATTCCCCGTCCCCAATGAAGTGCTCCACCACTCCCAGCTCCGCTATGCCAGGATTGCTTGCTGCGACAAGGCCATGCGCCGCATGCCGCGGCGATGCAGGGGCACCACGACCAGGCTCCACCTCCAAGGCGGGCCCCAGTGACCACGTCCGGCTGCTGCGCCTTCACCCCCGAGCTGCGTAGCGTCGCTTGGCCAGGCAAGTTCAAGCCAGACCTGCCTCCGCGCTACGACAGCACCCCCGACCCCACAGAGTTCTTGCAGCTCTACGAGATGAGCATCGAGGCGGCCAACGGCAACGAGAAAGTCATGGTGAACTGGTACCCCATGGCTCTCAAGGATGCTGCCCGCTCCTGGCTCCTGAACCTGCCTCCTGGCTCCATCTCTTCCTGGGACAAGATGCGCGACCGTTTCATCGCCAACTTCCAAGGCACTCACGACCGCCCCCCGGCCATGGGTGACCTACGCCGCATCAAGTAACAACCCGTGGAGACCCTCTAGAAGTACATCCAGCACTTCAACAACGTTCGTATCAAGATCCCCAAGGTGACGGACGAGGCCATCATCTCTGCGTTCTCCGATGGCGTCCGCGACATCAAGATGAAGGAGGAGCTCGCCATCCACGAGGAGTTGTGCACATCCCTAGAGCTGTTCAACCTGGTGACCAAGTGCGCAAGGGCTGATGAAGGGCGCCTTTCCCTTCTCGAGCTCACGGCTGCCGACCCGGAGGAGAAGAAAGCCAAGGCCAAGGACGTGAAGCGCAAGGTAGCGGCCATACTCGCGGCAGAGCCGGACACGAAGCACGGCATGGACCAGCCTGATTCATCCAAGGGCAGCCGACCGTTCTGCGCCTTCCACAACATACACAACCACAACACCAACGATTGCCAAGAGCTCAGAGCCATGCGCGACGGACTCTTCGGTCGACGCCCCGAGCGCAAAGACCGAGGCTACGACCGAGGAGGAGGACGCAGCGGAGGATGTTGGGACGACCGGGGCCCATGCCAGGAGTGGCGCGGCCGACCTCGTGAGGACCGCTGGCAGGATCAGCCTCGTGAAGGTGCCTGGAGGGATCAGCCTCGCGAGGACTGTCCTCAGGGCAATGTTGGGCTTCCTCCACTGCCACCACCAAGAAGGAACGACGACCACCACCAAGACGAGGGGGTTGGGGGCTTCTAGGAGTCGTATGCTATCGCCTGCATCTTGGGCGGAGCTCAAGCCCTAGCCTCACAACGTATCTTCAAGCAGTTTGCTCGCAAGGTGAACGCGGTCCTCCCCAAGCTCGAGGCCACACGCCCGCTCAGGTGGTCCATGTGTGCCATCACTTTTAGTTCGGCAGATTAGCTCAAGTGTGCGGCTACCACCGGCGCTCTCCCAATGCTTTGTTCACCCATCATTAGCAATGTGCAAGTCACCAAGACCCTCATCGACCGCGGCGCGGGGCTCAATGTCCTGTTCGTCGAGACGTTCGATAACCTTCAAGTGCCATACGATCAGCTTCAGCCCACTAAGACCTTCTCGGGCGTGACTGATGGCTCCACCATGCCGATAGGTCAGGTCCGCCTCCCAGTCACCTTTGGAGAACGCAACAACTACCGCACCGAGCTCATCAACTTCGACGTCGCCCACATTCGTCTTCCGTACAATGCCATCCTCGGGTACCCAGCCCTGGCCAAGTTCATGGCAATGATGCACGACGGCTACAACATCCTCAAGATGCCAGGGAGCGGCGGGATCATCACAGTCCCATGTGAAGAAAGAGATGCGGTGTGCTCCCTCAAGCGCGCCTTCCAAGCAGCCTCAAGTGAAGACCCTGGCAACAATGCAGCTCGATACCCTCCTGAGGTCATCCCCAAGAAAAAGAAGCAGCTACTCTGTGCCAGACCTCGGGAGGGCGGCGCCGCAAGTGGTACCTCGTCAGGATCAGCATCTGTACATGGGGCGCCTCCCTCTGTAGCATAGGAAGGCGCTCCTGGCGCCCTCCTCGGGCAGGGCTCGGGGGCTCTTTTCCGGAGGGCCTCAGACCTTGCCAACATTATGAGGGAGGCACTCGGGCACCACTTGGAGGTGTGCTTCGTGGCACGTCTCCCTCGGGAGGACACTGTGCAAGGAGCGCCCGACGCTTAGGAGTTCATCACCAAGGTATCTCAGGAGCTTCAAGCAGCAAGAACAATACGCGGTGACTGCCGCCCACCTGGCGTTGCTCCCCACCCAAGTGAGGGTGGTGAGCTGCGCGTCTACATCGACATACCAGGGCTCAACTAAGCCGCATCTCAGGAGCGCTTCTGGCCTTCGCGTGTTGGGCATTGCGAAGGTCCACCTCACAGCTATGTTCGCATGCCGTTCAGCCTGCCGAGCGTGGCTGCTACCTTCCAGCGCAACCTGCGGAGCGTCATGGCGGGTTAGGAGGCCAGGCACCACGCAGTCCTGGCGGAGATGGCGATGGTCCTCAAGGAACCGCCTGGACCCCCAGAGCCTCCCGAGGCTCAGGGCCCCGGTGGCTTGTGAGGAGCAACCCCTTCTCCGCGTACCTTCAGCTGCCTCAACACCCCTTCATCAACGGGACCAGGTGACACTTTCCAAGTTTATTTAGCTGGGAGCGCCCCCAGGGCTGCATCATTCCCAGGCTGCGCGGGTCCGTCCCTGTGGCATGTATCCCTTCTTTTTATGTCTTTAGCTTACCTCGCTGGGGGTGCCCCTCGGGCCTGACCTAGTGGCACATATCGTTCATGCATTTACCTAAGCTAGTTTGCCTTCCATGCTTAATCTATCTATGACTATCATGTGCTTGATTGTTGCCCACCACGGGAGCCGCGTGCTGATCGTCTTTCTTCAGGACCCTTCGCGTGAGAGGGTTAGGCATGGCGTCTGTGCTCGGGCCCGTCCCTGCAGCGTCGATAAATCCAACGGCTGAGCTCTGTCTGGCGGGCCGGCCCCGTTCACGTCATCTCCTAGGGCCGTTGGTGCTTGACTTTCTCATGCGGTAACCTCAGGAGATTCGTTCGGCGCAGGTTGTCTGACCACCTCGTAGGACCAACACAGCGAACAAGAATCAAGACCAGGCGCAACCCACCTTGAGGTAGGGCTTCGTGAGTCCCGCGCTGGCTCACGAGTGCCCAGACACACCTCGTCTAGCCCTGCCGTGTAAGCCATGTGTCAGGGCGGGGCTGTACACGCCCCGGGGGCTCTCCGTAGTAGGGAGTCCCCTCCCACGTACCAGTGGAAGCACCATGCTCCGCGCTAGCAGTCGATACTGCCGAGGAGCGGCTATGCCCGTGCAAGTGCGGAAGCGCCATGGTCCGTCCTGGTGATAAATAACTGAGGGCGGCCTCACGGCCGTATCAACCTCAGGGAACCTCCGGGCTCGGTGTCTGGCCTGCTCGCACTGCCTCCCCTTGGGAGTGCCATGCGAGGGGGCTGGACATGGGGGTTGCGCTCGGGTCATGCCCAAGCGTACGCCACCCCGCCAAGTCCCTCGGACCTGGTCATCATGCACCCTCCCAAGCGAAGCCAAGTTATGAAGGTCGTTTGAACGTCAAGGGGGACTCCTGAGCATCGCGACTCAGGAGCCTAACTGACCACGTAGCCCCTCTCTCCTTGGTCCGTCCTGGTGATCTGGTCGGCCCAATGGCGTTGAGGTATGCGCGGGGTCAGGCTCTGTCGACGTAGAACACAAGACCTACCATTGCATCTCCTTTCCACAAGCTGTTTGCGCGTCAAGGGGGACTCCTGAGAATCGCGACTCAGGATCCTAACTGACCACATAGCCCCTCAATCCTTGGTCCGTCCTGGTGATCCGGTCGGCCCAACGGTGGCTGAGGTATGCGGGGGGTCGGGCTCTGCCGACGTAGAACGTAAAGCAAATGGGAAGGGAATAGCAAAATCTCAAAGCAAATATTACAAGACATATTGTTCTCTAAATATCAAACACAAGTTTAAATGCCTCCACGAGGCACGCTACATGTTGCAGGAGTTTCAACGGGAAAGGGGCCGCAAGCCAGTCATCCTTGGATACCGCCAGCACCCGCAAGAGGTGCCCCTCCTGGGTGGTGTCGCCTCACCTGCACCACCGGTCGAAGGCGCGGGGGCGAAGGCATCGAACTTCTTCATCGGGGGCTTCCACCTGACCTTTCACGGCTGCGGCTGCGGCTGTGCATTGTTCATCAGCCACAGGCTCCAGTAGCTCGTCAAGGCGGGCGGCAGGATCACGAAGATGGAGGTGGCTGAAGACGCACGTCAGCGTGGCTGAAGAAATGACGCGAGCCTCTTCCTCTGCCATGGGGCCGATGCTGCGCACGACTTCCCTCAAGCACCTCGACCAATTAGGGAAGCAACTGGGCAGGGCCATCCTCATTGGTGGCCAACGACTTCTCCAAGCCCTTCTCATAGAGTGACTTTAGAGCCTCGCGGGACCTCTTCTCGAGAAGCACGAAGGCCGCACGGTCCTCGGCCAGAACCTTCGTCTTGGCGTCGAGTTCGGCCTTCTTAGCCTGCACCTTTTGCTCCAGCTCCTCTAGCCGTCCGTGCTCAGTGGCCAGCGCCTGCGTCAGCTGCTCCAGCTCAGCGTCGCAACCCTTGATGGCGTCCTCCCGGGCCTTCATCCTCTCTTCCTCCTCCTTACGGCCACGGGTATCTTCGGCACACTCTTCGCGCTGGATCTTCAGCTCGGCCTCCAGCACCCGGCAGCGACCTTGGGCGGCCTCGGCGTCCTTCAGCGCCGCCTCGCAAGCAACTGCTGCCTGAGCTGCAGCTCACTTCTCCCCCTCATAGGTCACCGCGACCTGGCTCAGCGCTGCCCGAACGGAAACATCAGAATGAAGCCAACTAGAGACCAGCTCCAGGCGCCCAGCCACCAGGAGGGGTTCGACGCTCTGGAGATCTTCTCACAGCCGAGCCATCTCAGAAAGGGCCCACTCTAGGATGTCAGGAGAAGCGGAGGAACCTGGGGTCAGCAACATGGCAGAAGGAGGAGGAAGAGGCGTCGTCGCCACCATGGCCTAGGAGGCAGGAAGCTCCTGAGCCTCTTGGACCTCAACACCCGAGCCGGACTCTCGCACCTCCCGAGTCAGCGGGGCCTCGGGGGCTGACTTCTCCCAAGGATGCTCCACCCAGCCTCGCGAGGATGATCGGGCTAGAGATGCACGAGCATCGTCCCCACCTTTGCTCATGGAGAGGGGCATAGCCGCAGGAGGCGACCTGGGCTCAAGAAGCACCACCTCGCTCTCCCTTCTCCTCTTCGCCGCAAGCGTCGGCCTAGTTACACAACATGGAAGAAGAGTCAGAAACAAGCATCGGCAGCAAGAATAAGGCAAGACGGGAACACTTAATGATCCATCGCGGCGTAGCCCCTCCGCTTCGGGAGCCTGAAGCCGGAGAACTTCGCGACCCGAGGCGCGGGCACGCTGGCTCCGGAAGCAGAAGCAAGAGCAGCAGCTGAACCGGGAGCGGCTCCAGGCGGAGCCAGAACAGAAGCAGCATCCCGGGAGATCAGCGTCGATTGGTCCCTCGTCGGGATTACGGGTGGCTCTCCCTTCTCCTGGCGGGCATTAGCCTCCTCGTCGTCAGGAAGGGTGCAGAGGATGTCAGCTTTGCTCAAGGGGGAGGTCTCCCCCGTCCCTTCAGGAGTCACCTCCAAGTCTTCCTCCTCCTCCTCTTCCTCCCCGTGGGACTCGCCAGAAGACAGCTCCACCGGCATCAGCGCCGCAGGGGCCCCGGTGGGCGCCGGCGGCACCAGCCCACGCCTGTCAAAGGTCGTCCTGGCGGCCACGACTAGCGCCTCGTCCTTGCAGCGGAACAAGGGAGTGAAGACATTGGGCGGGTACTCTTGGTTGTCCTCGACCAGGAGGTCGAGAGCCACGACTAGCTCATCATTGGACAAGGCTTTCGGGCTCAGATGAACCTTGTCCTCTTCGTGCCCAAGCTCCCACAAGGGGTGCGTACGCGCCTGAAGTGGGGCTACGCGTAGCATTAGGAATTCCCTCAGGAGCATGGCCCCTGTCACCTTTGCCGTCTTCGCGTTGCTCGGCTTCATGTCGGCGTTCATCTGCTCCAGCACCAACATCGCCCACTCATCAGTGAGCTTCGCGTGAGACCACCCCTTGTCGGACTAGGGCATCTCCGTTGGCAGCATCAAGCGTGGGTGGGTGCACTTGGCGTCCATCATGGCCCACTTGCTCCTGAAGCCATCGGCCTTCTTCCCCGTCTTAGAGATTGAGTTGGCCTTGCCGGCCGCGATGAAATTGGCACACCCGGAGGTATGACCCTCGTTGATGCGGAGGAAGAAGAAGTGACGCAGCAGGGCCATGGATGGCATCACGCCAAGGTACGCCTCGTGGTAGTAGGTGAAGATCGACAAGAGAAGGATAGAGTTGGGATGAAGATGCAGCGCCTGCAGCCCGTAGTGGTTAGGAACCTCATAAAAGAAGTCAGGGAAGGGGGGAACCGGCCCCGCGATGATGCTGCTTGTGAAGAAGGGGAAGAAGGTGCTTCCCTCGGGCTCCGACACGCCGGAGCCGGCACGGAGCTCAGTCTTCCCCTTCTTGTTACTTTCCCCTGCCGTCATCAAGCGCGTGGCGGCGAGGTTCTTCTCCGAGACGTTGGGCGCGACGAGATATGGCTTGTACCAAGCCGGTGACGAGGCAGGCTTGACCCTCCGGGGCGCCATTGGTCGCTAATGTGGAAGAGGATGGGAGTAGATCTAGATATTTCGGAAGCAGGGAGCAAGAAAGGGGATCTGGAGCAAGGCGAAAGGAATCAGTGAAGGCAAGCATTGTCTACGCCAGCCTTTTGACAGTCGGGCAGTTGCCGAGGCAGCGTGGGGAAGTGGAGACGCCCATGTCCAATCAACCACCACGCATCAACCAAGGACGCAGGCTATTGGAGACCGCGGCGCTTCGCACTTGCCCTTTGGCTTCGCCTCGAAGCCAAGCCCGACCGCGCCTTGGGCCCGGGGGCTACTGTCGGCATTCTGGGAATGGGGGTCCCCAGACTTGCCTACATGCGGCCCACTGCATGGCTCTGCAAGCGGGCCCGTACGGCCCATCTTCACCAACAAGCATTCAAGACCCTCACGAGGGGCCAAGCCTCGCGAGGCGGACGACACAAGACCTCCTCGGGAGCGGCCTCACCAGGCTGGCTCACGAGGGGCGGAGAGATCAAGGCCAAGCAAACCTCGCGAGGTTCCAATGACGTGAGTCATGACGATCGAGACCAGGCGGGCGCCAAGCGGGTGCCAGCGCACACAGTGTCCTTGTTTCCACTTTGGTGCTAAGGAGGCAAGCGCAGGCGAGGAGTTCCGAGGCATCAGGCAAATGATTCCATATCGGTGCAACGAGACCAAGACCAGCAGGAAGGCAGAACGGAGGTCACCGTGGAGCCCAAGGCGGCGTCACCACCAGAGCCTTTGGCAGGCGAAGACTACTTTTGTCAGGATTAGCTGTACTAGCTATCCCCTTTCAAATTGGCCGTTGTTGGCTCCCTTCCCGCTCAATATTTGGGGAGAGAACCAGGGCCTCTATAAATAGGACTAGCCACCACCATAGGCGGGGAGAATACAAGATCATCCTCAGCTACACAAGTGCACCAAGCACAAGAACACCTCAACCTGAGGTGGTTGTTCTTCCTCTTGTACTGTTCATCCTCAGCCCAAGAGGCAATCCACCACACCACACTGGAGTAGGGTATTACACCACAATGGTGGCCCGAACTAGTATAAATCTTGTGTCCCTTGTGTTGCGAGTTCGTCGAGTTAGCCTTAGAGATCGTGGTGAGGTTGAGGGCGTGATCGGTGAGGGAGAGATCTTCGCGCGCACCCCAGTGTTCAAACCTTAAGGGTTTTGCCAGAACCCAAAATACGACAGTATGTTGGTCCTTCGAATCTCTTAGTCCCTTGAACCCTGACTTGGGCTGGTGCTTCAATCTTGTCCCCGTGCCTGTGCACAGTCTGGGCAATAGCCCAGGGTTTGTTGTACCAATAACAAAGAACCACATTATGGGGTATTTCTTGAAACTTTTCACCTTAGAAGTTACCCAACCCAACCCAAAGGTTCTATTTCTTGTCAAAAGAAAAGTGAGAGCTGAAATGAATAATGCTCTTCTAGCCCCTTATATGACAAAGGAGATTTGGAAGGCCCTATTTGGTATTAGAGATTTAAAAGCATCGGGTCCGGATGGTTTACGCGCTATTTTTTTACAAAATTTTTTGGCCTTTGTTGGGGGATGACCTGACTGAAGAGGTACTCCAGGTGGTGAATACTTTTACTGTAGCTGATGGGTGGAATGATACTACAATTGTAATGATCACAAAGATCAATTCTCCCGAAAATTTAACTCAATTTAGACCAATTAGTCTATGTAACATTGTGTACAAGGTAATTTAAAAAATGATTGCGGCCCGTTTAAAGATAATCCTTTCAAATAGTATCAGCATAACTCCGAATGTGTTTGTGCTAGGATGAATGATTACTGGTAATATTTTAGTGGCATATGAGTGCTTCCACACTATTAAGAAAAAAATGGTAAAGAGGATATGTGTTCTATTAAACTAGATATGTGCAAGGCGTATGACCAAGTAGAGTGGTCTTTTCTGAAGGAGATTATGCTCAGGCTGGGATTTCAAGAGAACTAGGTAAATTTAATTATGCAATGTGTATCCTCAGTGGAATACAGGGTTCATTTTAATACGGAAGAAACTGAGAGGTTTAAACCTACTAGAGGATTGAGGCAGGGAGATCCTCTCTCTCTCTCCATACTTATTCTTGTTAGTACGAAGGGGTTGATTACTCTCTTAGCGAATGCAGGGGACAATGGGAATATGAATAAAGGTTAGCAAAGATACAACATCAGTTTCAAACCTTCTCTTTGCTAATGATTCTTTGATCCCGATGAAAGCAAATTCTATGAATGCAGGGGAGTTGAAATCAGTTTTGGATTCTTATTGTGCCGCCTCGCAATAAATAGTGAGTATTGAACATTCTAATATATATTTTAGTCCCAATACCAAGGTGAAAGACAAGGTGCAAATTTGTACAATTTTGAATATTATGACTGAAGCACTTAATGATAAATATTTGGCTTTGCCTACAAATGTGGACATGGACGAAAGTGATTGCATCCAATTCTTGATTGATCGAATTATTACGAAAATTGGTGGATGGGAAGAAAAATTGTTATCTGCATGAGGAAAGGAAAATTTTCTCAAATTTGTTGTACAAGATATCCCAACTTATGCCATGTCCGTCTTTAAAATTTCTAAATAAAAGTGTAAAGGGATCATTGACGCGATGTCGCAATTTTGTTGGGCTGACAAGGACAGTCAGAAGAGAATGCATTGGATGACGCGGTGGCATATGCGTGTCCCAAAAGATAAAGGAGGTACAAGTTTTCGAGATACAGAAGCAATTTGGCTTTGTTAGCCAAACAAGCATGACGCGTGCTTGATAATCCTGATTCTTTACGTGCTACTATTTTGAGAGCTAAATACTTTCTGAAGAACGATTTAATGAATGCAATTATAAAAAAAGGGTTCCTCTTTTACTTGCCAAAGTATTATGGCAGGAGTGAATTCTCTAATAAATGAATATATCTAGCGAGTTGGAAATGGACAAAATATGATATTTGAAGAGATGCTTCGATAACAATGCGAATATGAAAATTGTTACTCCTAGAAGGGGGCATCTTCTGTCAAAGTTTTGTGATCTTATTAACCCATTCGCGAATTCATGGGATAAAGATTTGGTGAGACAAACATTGAGGCCAATTAATGCTCAAAGGGTGCTCTCAATTCCACTTCCCATGCATAATATGTCGGATTTCATTGCTTGTAGTTACCCAGAAAATAGTATGTTCACTGTTTGATTGGCTTATTTGGATGAATGGAACCAATAACATGAAAAAACTGCAACAGGGATGGGTAGAACCAGTATTGTCAATCGTATTTGAGATAAGATTTGGAAGTTATCTTGTCCAATAAAGGTAAAAATTCATTTAGTGTACATTTCATGGAGCCCCCCCCCCCCCGTGTCGAGTTACACTTGATAATAGACGCATGAAGCTTTCGCCAATCTACCCACGATGCTCGAATGGACCAGACGATACAAAAATGTCTTGTTCCAGTGCTAGAAGGCGAAATAAGTTTGGGCCAAGATAGGTATGTATGAGGTGATCAATAAAGCTTGTATTGCTGACCGTGCGGGAGAGGCGATACTAGAATTCTTACTGCTTATGCAAGATCAAGAATTATCTATAATGGGCATCTAGAAAGCACCTGAATTGATCACTATAATAGCTTGGTATTTATGGGGGCGGGGGTAGACGTAAATGGTTCATGAAGGAAAGTTTCAATATGCAAACCAAACTTCGATGGGTGCTCGTGCCAAAACAGCAAACTATGTTAATGCCTACTCCCCTAAGGTAACTAGTAAAACAGGGGGATGGAGCATCCCTCCTTGGGGTTTGTGAAGCTGAATGTTGATGCCTCTTTTGATCATGATCTACTTTAGGATACAACTGGGGTAGTCCTTAGAGATGACAAAGGAAGTTTCATCGTCAGTGGAAACTGGAGGATTGATTATTGTGCTGATGTTTGGGTTATTCCTCACATGGGCAATATGGAAGTGATTGTCACAATGAAGAATGGAGGATACTCGGCGGCAGCTACAGCTGTAATTTTCAATGATTTCTATATTTTGGCTTGTGATTTTCCTCTTGTTAGATTTGAACATTGCAATAGGGAAGCAAATAAGGTGGCTCATGAAATTGCTAGGCTAGCGAAATTTTCTATCTCTAGCAATATTGTACGTTTTTTATTGATGATATAGCATTTATTTCTATTTAATAATGTTGAATTTTATTTTAAAAAATGTCAGATAGGGGCACTTCACTTTCTCATCCTCTTAGATCAACTCTACCACAGTCACCATATCGGCTCAATTTGTGATAATAACCATCATTATGGTGATTTTGGTTGAAAAGGCCACTCTAGCAAAGTTGCCATCCCGTTCTCGATCACCATAATTTTTTAATTGCGCTCCAAATTGAGCCCGCAAGCCTCCATATTTGGTGGCCAGGTGAGACGAATGCAGCGCCTACTATCCACCTAAATATTGGCCCTACGAATATTTTAGGATGTGCACTCCCTCCTACCACCACCCACACCCCCCTAGACCACCGCAATTTGACCTCAGTTGCCTCCGCTGAGTCGTTCCCTAGCCCCCCCCCCTCCCAAGCTTCGTCGTAGTTGCACGCCTTCTTTCCGCGCTTTGGTCACGCCATGTTCGAAAATGTAGTACAAAACTAAAAAATGTGCCTACACTCAAAACCTAGGAATGACTATGAAGATGCAGGGATAGATAGGTCAATCTTTACATAAGCAACGAAGAGAAGAGGTTGAAGAGGATGTGCAGATTCCTGCAAGTAGGTTAAACCTCCTAGTTAAAAGAATTTCTCCTGGTCTAAGGTCTAATGTATGATCCCTCTGCAGTATCCATGTGATCGGTTCAAGAACACTTCGTCGTCCAGGACAAAGAGTAAACATAGGACAAGGAGGTGGAGCAACCCTTGCGAAAGTGGAGAAAACTATGCAAAGAGAGAGGGGGTGAAACCCATAATTTCAGGTGAGATAGGAGGGTTTCCCCTCCCCACTCTATATAGGAAGCATGGAGTGTTTGGCTTGGAGGGGATCCCTTTCCATGGGCTGGCACACCAAGGCAGTGCGCAGCCACCAAGTCAAGTGGGTGCCGCCCTACTTTGGGCCTTTTTGACGCATGTGGCTGCCAGCACATGGGCCAGCCGTCGGGGTTAAATCCGACAGATCTCAGGTAGGGGGTCCCGAGCTGGTGGTCTTAGCTAGATGGTAACATGATGAACAAGGGACACGTTGTTTACATAGGTACGGGCTCTCTCGAAGAGGTAAAACCCTATGTCCTCCTTTTTTGCATTGATTGTGTCAAGGTACGAAGTACAAGATGATCTACCTTGAGATCGTACGTGAATGTATGATTCTCTACCCTATGATCTAAAACCCCTCGGCTTATATAGGGACCGGGGGTACCTAGGGTTACATGATGTGCGGTTACATCTAGGGATAAGCTTGTCGATGAATTGAACATGTCTTGAAGTGTGTGCCAAGTCTTCAGAGAATTCCATCTTCAGTATGCTAGAGACCATGATAGACATGGCCCATTTTTTGGTCGTCTGGGGGCCTCGGCCCGGCCCATCACTGGCAGACTGACGTGGCTAGCACCCATAGTCCATGACATAGTCACCAGCCAATCGGGAAGTCCTTTAGCGCCCCTCGGAGCCTTCAGGAAGGTTCGATAATATGCAAACATGACCTAGAAATACCTTTTGGTCAATGATCAATAGCAGAGTCTGAACACTCATAACAATTTCACACATAGGCAAATATATTTATGTAACGAACCTTTTGTTTGCATACACAATTCCCTTTGCTTCACAATACATAACAAATCTGAGGTGGGGCTTTTGTTGGTATCCTTCTGAAGCAACAACTTGATCACAATACCAAGTTATCCTCGTTACCCATTTTATTATATTTTCTTGTTTCTGTATTTCGGTATCCCAGTGATCATATTACATTGTGTTTGGTCAAACAATGATCGATACTGTAATACCGAGTGATCCCGGAGAGTATCTCTTCGTTGTGAAGGAGAAAGTCCCAGTCATGAACTATAAAGCCCCTTGACATAGTTTTCTGTTGTACCTGAAAGCTATTGTATAATCACCCAGCTACGTGTAATATTTGGCAACCCAAAAGTTACCGTATGGCATGAAGGTACATGAGATTCTCATGATGTTACGACATGTGTATATGCTAACACTTGATATGATTATACTGATAACAAAGTGACAATGTGATCTCGTAGTATATCATTTAGTTGGGTCTATTGATAGTCAATTTTGCATCATGATTTTGTATTGATATTTATTGCATTATGGGTTGTTATTACACATTATGGCACAATACTTATGCCTTTTCTCTCTTATTTTACAAGGTTTTACACAAAGAGGGAGAATGCCGGTAGGTGGAATTCTGGACCGAAAAGGAGCAAATCTGAGAGACCTATTCTGCACAGCTCCAAAAGTCCTGAAAATATACGGAGAATTATTTTGGAATATATAAAAAAATATTGGGCGAATAAAGTACAAGAGGGGACCCACCAGGCAACCACAAGGGTGGAGGGCGCGCCCTACACCCCTGGGCGCGGCCCCTGCCTTGTGGGTCACCTGGCAGGCCCCCGATGCGTATCTTCTTCTATATGATGTGTTTTGACCTAGAAAAAATCAAGAGGAAGAATTCGGGACAAAGCGTCGCCGTCTCGAGGCGGAACCTGGGCAGAAGCAATCTAGGGCTCTGGCGGAGCTGTTCTGCCGGGGAAACTTCCCTCCCGGAGGGGGAAATCATCGCCATCGTCATCACCAATGATCTTCACCAGCACCATCTCCTCTCAAACCCTAGTTCATCTCTTGTATCCGGTCTTTGTCTCAAAACCTCATATTGGTACCTGTGGGTTGCTAGTAGTGTTGATTACTCCTTGTAGTTGATGCTACTTGGTTTATCTGGTGGAAGATCGTATGTTCAGATCCTTAATGCTGTTCAATACCCCTCTGATTATGAACATGATTATGCTTTGTGAGTAGCTACATTTATTCCCGAGGACATGGGACAAGCCTTGTTATAAGTAATCATGTGAATTTGGTATTCGTTCAATATTTTGATGAGATGTATGTGTCTCTCCTCTAGTGGTGTTATGTGAACATCGACTATAGGACACTTCACCATTATTTGGGCCTAGGGGAAGGCATTGGGAAGTAATAAGTAGATGATGGGTTGCTAGAGTGACAGAAGCTTAAACCCTAGTTTATGCGTTGCTTCGTAAGGGGCTGATTTGGATCCACATGTTTCATGCTATGGTTAGATTTATCTTAGTTCCTCTTTCGTAGTTGCGGATGCTTGCAAGAGGGGTTAATCATAAGTGGGAGGCTTGTCCAAGTAATGACAACATCCAAACACCGGTCCACCCACATATCAAATTATCAAAGTAACGAATGCAAGACCATCAGATACCACTTACTGAATTTTGTGATATATGCTTGATCCCCTTTGATGGGAGCTTAGCTGAGCCTAGGCCGGCTGGGTTTAAGGACTTTCATCGCACTTTAACAGTGGGAGATGAGAGAGGGGTGTCAGCCACCACTGCTGCTAGCATACACTTTCCTGTCGTACATTATTTTGCTTTATTTGTTGCTAAGTGCTTGCTTTCGAGAAAGAAAGTGGGTGCGTTCAGCGCGCCAGACTTTGTTATTTTACGCCGAGCACTAGAGGGTGACAACACTCATAGCTTGGGAGCTATTGTGGCTCGTCGCCTCCATCTTAATAAATCACAGGGTGAAATACATGGTGGGATTTTTGCTACTCATTTGGCGGCTCACTTCGAGGTTCGGATACGCCATCATGATTACCATGACCAAGGTTTACCTAGATCGGGCAGCCATGGAACACCATCATTTTCTTGCACGAGATTATCCTGATATCCCCATTCCTTATAACCTAGTTTTTAGCATTAAAACTCGTGATATTATTCCACTGCATGCACCTGCTTTGTTTGATTCTGCTGCCAGGGGCGGATATAGGATCATGCATGCGTACATCATCGCCTACCGGAATGCTCAGGCTACTGCAGAAGCGGCACGGGAGGAGCCTCCGCAGTGGGATGAGTGGATGCCTGCTCCTCAGCACCCTACTATCCTCCAGGATACTGATCGACTGCCAAGTTAGGCCAAAAGCCTAAGCTTGGGGGAGTACGTGTTTCCACCGACTTTACATTCATGTCCACTTATTTTATTTGTCGGTGTCCACACTTTTTCATTGTATCATCCATGCTTAGATTTATTTTCTTGCTTTCTTCTTGTGTGTTTGAAAAACTTTAGAAAAAATAAAAAAATAGTTGTAGTCAATTTACTTTCTATGCATGCTTACTAGTATTATTAAATAGAAAACCCAAAAAGATTTCCTCGTTCTTCTCTTGCTTGTTGGGAGATTTCCCATGTAAATAGTTTTTCTCGTTTTTGCTTTTTTGCTTTATTTGCTTGTTCAAGAAAACCAAAAACTCCAAAAATATTTCAGTGTGTTTCTCTGAATTTCTTTTCTTTTTATTCGAGTTGTACCAAGGAGAAGATGTAATGCCCCGTGACCGATGTGCCAGGTGTCGTCCAGTGATTCGCTGTTGTTGCGTTGTCATTGATTGCGTGTCTTGCATTGCATATCATGTCATCATGTGCATTTCTTTTGCATACATGTTTGTCTCATGCATCCGAGCATTTTCCCCGTTGTCCGCTTTGTAATCCGGCGCTGCGTTCTCCTCCGGTGGTCATTTCTACCTTTCTTTCATGTGTGGGGATTCAACATTTCCGGATTGGACCGAGACTTGCCAAGCGGCCTTGGTTTACTACCGGTAGACCGCCTGTCAAGTTTCGTATCATTTGGACTTCGTTTGATACTCCAACGGTTAACCGAGGGACCGAGAAGGCCTCGTGTGTGTTGCAGCCCAACACCCCTCCATTTTGGCCCAAAACCCACCTAAGTCTTCTCCACCATCTAGAGCGTTCGAACACGATCGCGTGGCCGAAAACCGCACCTCATTTGACTCTCCTAGCTCCCTCTACCTATATATATGTGATCCCCTCCGATTTATTCACGGATGAAACCCTAAAATCACTCTTCTCGCGCCGCCGGACGCGTCCACCGCCTGCCACAACCTCACTCCCACCAATGGGGAGCCGCCACGTCATCCCCACTGCCGCTCCAGGCCAATCGGCGCTCACCACCTCACCCGGCCAGCTCTCTCTCTCCGCCGCCCAGCCCGCGGGGCCCAGATCCGGCCCGCGCGGGCCCGGTCGCCGCCGCCGCCCGAGGCTCTCGCCTCCCCGCGCCTGCTTCCCCGAGCCGCCGCCCGCGTCGTGCGCCGCCTTCGCCGCCGGCCACCGCGCCCCGCCGCCTCGCCTCTCGCCGGCGCGCACCTCCGCCGCCGCGCCATTGCAGCTCTGCCCCGCCGCCGCTCTTCGCCACCGACGCTGCCGCCCGGTCGCCGCCACCTCTGCCGCCTCCCGCCGCCCGTCTCGTCATGCGCCGCTGCCACGCATCGCCGGTCCCGCCGTGTGCATCGCCGGCGCCGCCCGCATCGCCTCGCCGCCCCGCCGTCCTCGCCGGATTCGACGATTCCGGCCATCTCCCCCAACTCCGGCGAGCTCCACGGCCGTCCTCGTCATCCGCGCCAACCGTTGATTTTCCGGAGGTGTAAATTTCTTCTAAGTCCTGAGTTTTCCAGATCCATATGCACATGTTCATCGCATCGTAACTTTGCATCCGTAGCTCCGATTCATGCATATAGCATATCAAAATGTTCATCTCAAAGAGTACATCATTTCATTCCATTGCATCATTTTCATTGGAGTTCATCTTAATGCCCGAAATACTGTTATAAGAGGGCTACTTGAGTTAATTGTCAGATCTGCTACTCCGTTTAGGTTTTTGTCATTTTTGCCATGATTAATGTGTGCATGTTATGCCCTGATGTTCTACATGTGTTTTGTTAAGGGTTTTGTCATCTTTCCAGAGGTGCAACCCATGTATTTTTGTGATGTGTGTGGTGTCTAGTGCAAGCTTGCCAAGTAGTGCACTTGCTAATTCTGTTTTCAGGGACTTAGTAATTTCACTAAGTCCTGGAGCTGTTTATCTCATGATGCCATATGTTCATGTTGTTTCCTAATGATCCGTGCCTCGTTTGAGGATGATCGATAAGGATGTTTTGTTAATGTTGTAGTGCTCTATCCATCCATGTCTTTGTTTGCAATTATGGAGCAACCTAGCTTGATTCAATCGAGCTCTACTTTTGCTACTTTGTGAATCTGGGCAGATTGTCAACTTGTTTGCAATTTTGCAGATGTTGTTGTAGTTGATCCGTGCATGCTATGCTTTTGTTCTTGCCATGTCTAGATTGCATTTTGTGCCTTCTTGATGGGTGCATGCTTGTCTTGCCATGACTTGCACCGTAGTGAGTGCATCGAGCTCGTGAACATGCCTACTTGAGTTATATTTCAGCATGTGCCAGTTTTCACTAAGTCTGAAAACCGATTATGTTTTTGCTATGTTCACATGCTTGCAATTGTATTTTCTGATCCCTTTTGGCTCAAGGTCACTAAGGTACTTTTGTTAAGCTCTTTGAGTAGCTCCATGCCATGCTTTACTTTGCCATGTTCAGGTCCTGTAGCTTGTATTTTTTGGCTCCGAAGAGGGCTATCTGATCTGAAATTCCAGACAAGTGTTAATTTCACTAAGTTTGAGATCTGTTTGTCATATGCATTTTTGCCATGCTTGTTTGAACCTGTTAATAGATGAATTGGCCGTAGCTCAGTGCTAGACTTTTGTTAAGCATCTTGTATGCATCCCTGCCATGTATTGTTTTGTCATGTTTGGGTGTTGTAGCATGTTCATCTCATTGCATTTAGATGCCTACTTGCTGTAAATCGCAGACCGGTGTCATTTTTGGATCGCTTGCCATTTCCAAACCGTACCTCCGATTCCGGTGTTCTTTATATCGTTTTCAAGCGATTTCGTCTCATATTTCCAGTGGCACACTTGGATTTCCAAGTTGAAGCCAGGTTCATGCATTTCCTGTCATATCTTGCATTTTGCATCCCGCATCGCATCCCGCATAGCATCTCATCTTTGCATTGCGTTGTTTGAGTTTTGCATGTGGTTGATTGTATCCTTGTTGCTTGTTTGTCTTGTTTGGGTGGAGCCGGGAGACGAGTTCGCTAACGAGGAGCCCGTTGAGTTTGCTTTCGAGGATCCAGTCAACTCTGACAACTGTGCAGGCAAGATGATCATACCCTCGAAATCACTACTATCTTTGCTATGCTAGTTTGCTCGCTCTTTTGCTATGCCAATGCTACGATGCCTACCACTTGCTTGCAAGCCTCCCAAATTTCCTTTTCAAACCTCTAACCCACCATTGTCCTAGCAAACCATTGATTAGCTATGTTACCGCTTTGCTCAGCCCCCCTTGTAGCGTTGCTAGTTGCAGGTGAAGATTGGAGGCCGTTCCTTGTTGGAACATTTATTTACTTGTTGGGATATCATTATATTATCTTGTTATCTTAATGCATCTATATACTTGGTAAAGGGTGGAAGGCTCGGCCTCTCGCCTAGTGTTTTATTCCACTCTTGCCGCCCTAGTTTCCGTCATATCGGTGTTATGTTCCCGGATTTTGCGTTCCTTACGCGGTTGGGTTATAATGGGAACCCCTTGATATTTCGCCTTGATTAAAGCTTTTCTAGCAATGCCCAACCTTGGTCTTACCGTTTGCCACCTAGCCTCTTTTTCCCTCGGGTTTCCGGAGCCCGTGGGTCATCGTATTTAACCCCCCCGGGCCAGTGCTCCTCTGAGTGTTGGTCCAAACTAGAGTCCTGTGCAGCGCCCCCTAGGAGAAACTGGAGGTTTGGTTTTAGTTGTATGGAGAGCTCATCTGAGTGTGCCCTGAGAACGAGATATGTGCAGCTCCTATCGGGATTTGTCGGCACATTCGGGCGGTGTTGCTGGTCTTGTTTTAACCTGTCGAAGTGTCTTGAGTTACCGAGATACCGAGTCTGATCGGAACGTCTTGGGAGGAGGTCTATTCCTTCGTTGACCGTGAGAGCTTGTCATGGGCTAAGTTGGGACTCCCCTGCAGGGATTTGAACTTCCGAAAGTCGTGCCCGCGGTTATAGGCAGATGGGAATTTGTTAATGTCCGGTTGTAGATAACTTGAACCTTAATTTAATTAAAATGAATCAACTGAGTGTGTTACCGTGATGGCCTCTTCTCGGCGGAGTCCGGGAATTGGACACGGTGTTGGAGTAATGTTTGCGCAGGTTGTTCTCTAGTTTCTCGCTCGTGCTTTGCCTTCTCTTCTCGCTCTCTTTTGCAAATAAGTTTGCCACCATACTTGCTAGTCGCTTGCTGCAGCTCCACATATACCTATAAGCTTAAATAGTCTTGATCGCGAGGGTGCGAGATTGCTGAGTCCCTGTGGCTCATAGATTACTATTACACCAGATGCAGGGCCTGATGATTCCGCTCCAGGAGACACGTATGAGCTCAAGTGGGAGTTCGACGAGGACTCTCAACATTACTATGTTTCCTTCCCCGATGATCAGTAGTGGTGCCCAGTTGGGGGTGATTGGGACCGTGTCGCTTGTTGGGTTATCTTTTATTTTGGTGCCGTAGTCGGGCCATGAGTGTTTGGATAATGTAATTTTATTTATGTACTTGATTGACGTGGCGAGTGTAAGCCAACTATTGTTATCTCCCCTTTATTATTTATATTACATGGGATGTTGTGAAGATTGCCTAACTTGCGGATATGCCTTCAATGCGATTATGTCTCTAAGTCGTGCCTCGACACGTGGGAGCTATAGTCGCATCGAGGGTGTTTCAAGTTGGTAATCAGAGCCTTCCCCGACCTTAGGAGCCCCATTGCTTGATCGTTTTTAGCGTTCGAGTTGTGTCTAGAAAAATGTTTTGAGTCTTTAGGAATTATATATCGGAGAGTTTAGGAATTCTTTTTACTTCCCAGTCTCCTCATCGCTCTGGTAAGGCATCCTGACGTAGAGTTTTGACTCTTCTCTTCTCAAATTTCACTAAAAAAAATTTAGGATCACGCGGGTATCTTGGAATCGTTCCGATGGTTTTATGATGAGAACATTGTCTTGATGCCTCCTGTTAGGGGTTTAGTGGAAGTGTCCCGGGGAGTTGAGCTCTGAGGTGTTGTCATCATAATTTTATCGTTGCAGTTCTGGAATACCTGGGTTTAGTACGCCAACATCGAAAATCTCTTTTATGCAGTTCATTGGTGAGATAACCTCGACGCCACCCAGTACTGGGGCGGGAGTTCGGGAGTATCGCCATAACTCGTATAACGGATGCTTTTCGAAGGTTGAGGTAGATGGTTTCCGAAGGTTTCTTGGTTATGTGTTGAAGGATGGATACAGCCGGATGTAGGATTTGCTAGTTTGGGTGAGATATTATGCTTTCCCTGTATCCCCAACACCTGATTGCATAACCGGAAAGGTTCAGGAATTTCATAGGTGGGAATTCAAGTAGCTCTTAGGATATCTTTCCGATAGATGTATGATATGAAATTGGGGTTCGACGTCTAGTGGTCCGCCTATTCACGGTAGGTTTTACAGTGGTCTCGTTGTGTCTTAAAGAGTCATTGGCTATGCCGACTCGGGGACGCTTCGTATGTCATGTGCACTGCCTTGTACATGATGGTGCTGTACGGTCGAGCCCGTGTAGGCCCCACCACAAAAACTTCGGACGAAATCTCTATCATATGTTTGTTCCGGCTTATTCTACAAGCCAATCCTTTGTTTTGTTTTGAGTTGTGGTATTCGAGTTGCTTCAATGTCAAGTGTTGATTCCATACCTTTAAGAAATGGTGTTCTCATATTCCTATGTGAATACTAATCCTTCTTGATCATCAAGTTTGTCATGTCAATTATTTTCAACTGGCGTGTTTCTCTTCAAGCGGATCCGATCATTTCAACAACCGCAAGATCAAGTATCAGTTCGTCTCAATGGTGTTTGTTTCATCCGTCTCCAAGCTACCTTTGTTTTTCCCGCCCACCCACCCTTTTTCTTCGAGGACCCAGATTTCTTCATCGGGTATCCATTCAATTCATGTGAAGTCAGTCCATTCTTTTTCGTCAATATTCTTACCCGGTGGTTCTCAAGAAGATGTTCTACTAGTTCGTCATTCTTCATTATTTTCTTCTTCGGTGGAACCAATTCAAGCTTTTGGTGTTGATCATATCCTTTTTCCTTGTTTCAAATGTCTTTTCGTGCCGTGCACCTCTTAAAACTTCCCCACTTGCTATTCTATTGTTCCGGAGTGCTCAAGATATCTCGATGATTCGTGTTTTCCACTCTACATTCATTCAAGCTCTTTTGAGGATGTTATCTCATTCAAGCCATTTAATTCAACCGGTGCTTTCTCTCTTTTGAATCGTTCTATGGTGTATCTTTTCAGTGGGCCCTAACCCACAAGTCTTTTCCCAGGATCTTACCTGACTCTTCTATTTTCCCGGAGCTACCATCAAATTCTTTTCGAATTTGACGTAAGAATGCATTGTCATCAGTCAAATGTCTTTCTCCAAGATCTTTCATTTATTTTCATCGTTGGTTCAACCTTTAAAAATCGTCATTCCGGTGCCTCAATAATTCTTGGTGGTGTTTCTCGTTGTCATTCGCATCTTTTGAAGACCGAACAAGAATTTTCCTCCATATCTTGCTCCATTCTCTTCAAGATTCATGATTCTAGCTTGTTGCCATCCTCTCATAGTTGTTTTTGGATTGCGAGAATTCTTTTCAACTATCCAGAGCTAATTCAAGAGTCTTCTCAATTTGTTATCCGGAATCCATCTATTCAGGTGTATTCTTTCTCAGCTTTCAGTTATCATTCTCCAATCTTACCGGTGCTTCGTTTAAGTGATCTTCAATCCGCTCGTGATCTCTTTGTTCTCTTGTATCTAAATTCTCTCAAGCTTCTTCATTCATTTGCTAATTCTTACCCGGTGTTTCTTTTTCTTCTCAACGTTCTTTTCAACTTTTACGGTGGTTCGCTCAAGATCTCTTCCTTGGTTGTCATACTAATTATTTCATTGTTTTTCTATCCTACCGGTGACTTGCTGAAGACTTTCTCAAGTTGGCGCTATATCTATCATAATCCTTTCTACGAGAATAAGTAGTATGCCAATTCCATTGCTTGTCATCAATTTTAATTGGTGAAGGATACGCATAATGTAATTCTTATTCTTGTTTCATCGAGTTTATATAATTCCTGTTTTCTGGAGTGGCTCATTATTCTTATTCTTGGTTCCAATAGCTCATCTTTCTTTCCCGGAGTTCCAAGCTCTAATTATCACGGAGATCCATCTAAATCATTACAAGGTTTCACTTTGTGTTTTCAACTTCTTTTTCTTTTTGTTTGATACTCCTTCTTGAAGTGTTCATCGAGATTCTTTTCTAAGGACCTCAAGCATTCTTCATCTTGCAATCCGGAGTTCAATTCTTTCTACCGTATCATTTGAGGTGGTATTATGTCATTCTTGATGATTTCCCTATGTGGTTCATGATTCACATGTTGTCAAGATTGAGATATCTTAAATCCATCAATCTCGTCATGGGAGTTATCTTGGGTTATATTTCACATAAAGCCTTCCCTAAGGATTGTTGCTATCTATGGTGCTCATAAATGATCCAAGCTCTTCCTTATCCTTCCCGGTGAAATTAGTTTCTCGTCTCCTTTGTTGATATCAACCCAATCCATTATTTTTCATCAGTGGCAAAATTCCACCTCATAATTTTGAGATGTGTTCCATAAGACCATATCAATCTTATTCTTTTCGTTTTGATTTTCCAACAACTCCGTTCAACCCTTCTCCTCAAGATGCCTTTTCAGGCTCTTTTGTAGCAGAAGTTGGCATTGTCTTCTACATTCATTTGTCTCAATTATCTTTGCTCTACTTTTTCGTTCCGTAGGCATTGTGATGTTGCTCTCTGCAACCCATCTTCTTGTTTTGTCAGGATCGTGTTCTTTTTCGTCCTTATCCTTTTTAACCGGAGTGGTTTCAATATACATCTTGCCCTTTAACCTCATGGTTTTTTTCGCAACATTCTTTGTCCCTCTTTCCTAACAAAGTGTTTTCGACCTTGTTCACCTTCGTTGTATTCTTTTCTCGAATTTGTTCAACCTCTCAAGGTTCTTTGGTTTCATTCGTTTGTCAAAGAAGCAACTTAGTTTTACCTCTCCTCTCTTCCTTCCGTTGTTTCCCCGGTGCCATTCTAGATCTCGGGACGAGATCCTCTCGTAGTGGTGGAGTGTTGTAACGCCCCGTGACCGATGTGCCAGGTGTCGTCCAGTAATTCGTTGTTGTTGCGTTGTCATTGCTTGCATGTCTTGCATTGCATATCATGTCATCATGTGCATTTCTTTTGCATACATGTTCGTCTCATGCATCCGAGCATTTTCCCCGTTGTCCGCTTTGCAATCCGGCGCTTCGTTCTCCTCCGGTGGTCATTTCTACCTTTCTTTCATGTGTGGGGATTCAACATTTCCGGATTGGACCGGGACTTGCCAAGCGGCCTTGGTTTACTACCGGTAGACCGCCTGTCAAGTTTCGTATCATTTGGACTTCGTTTGATACTCCAACGGTTAACCGAGGGACCGAGAAGGCCTCGTGTGTGTTCCAGCCCAACACCCCTCAATTTTGGACCAAAACCCACCTAAGTCTTCTCCATCATCTAGAGCGTTCAATCACGATCGCGTGGCCGAAAACCGCACCTCATTTGGACTCTCCTAGCTCCCTCTACCTATATATATGTGATCCCCTCCGATTTATTCACGGATGAAACCCTAAAATCACTCTGCTCGCGCCGCCGGACGCGTCCACGCCGCACCGGACGTGTCCACCGCCTGCCGCCACCTCACTCCCAACAATGGGAGCCACCACGTCATCCCCGCCGCTGCTCCAGGCCAATCGGCGCCCGCCACCTCACCCGGCCAGCTCTCTCTCTCCGCCGCGCGGGCCCGCGCGGGCCCGGTCGCCGCTGCCGCCCGAGGCTCTCGCCTTCCCGCGCCTGCTTCCCCGAGCCGCGCCCGCGTCGTGCGCCGCCTTCGCCGCCTTCTCCGCCGGCCACCGCGCCCCGCCGCCTCGCCTCTCACTGGCGCACCTCCGCCGCCGGGCCATTGCAGCTCCACCCCGCCGCCGCTCTTCGCCACCGGCGCTGCCGCCCGGCCGCCGCCACCTCTGCCACTCCGCCGCCCGTCTCGTCATGCGCCTCCGCCGCGCGTCGCTGGCCCCGCCGTGTGCATCGCCGGCGCCGCCCGCATCGCCTCGCCGCCCCGCCGTCCTCGCCGGATTCGACGATTCCGGCCATCTCCCCCAACTCCGGCGAGCTCCACGGCCGTCCTCGTCATCCGTGCCAACCGGGACCAGATCCACCACTCCCTCCATCCAAACACAGCCCCGCGCCGCCCGGATCTCCTCGTCCCGGATATCCTCATCCGCCCGTCGACTTTCCGGAGGTGTAAATTTCTTCTAAGTCCTGAGTTTCCCAGATCCATATGCATATGTTCATCGCATCGTAACTTTGCATCCGTAGCTCCGATTCATGCATATAGCATATCAAAATGTTCATCTCAGAGGGTACATCATTTCATTCCATTGCATCATTTTCATTTGAGTTCACCTTGATGCCCGAAATACTGTTAGAAGAGGGCTACTTGAGTTAATTGTCAGATCTGCTACTCCGTTTAGGTTTTTGTCATTTTTGCCATGATTAATGTGTGCATGATATGCCCTGATGTTCTACATGTGTTTTGTTAAGGGTTTTGTCATCTTTCCAGAGGTGCAACCCATGTATTTTTGTGATGTGTGTGGTGACTTGTGCAAGCTTGCAAAGTGGTGCACTTGCTAATTCTGTTTTCAGGGACTTAGTAATTTCACTAAGTCCTGGAGCTGTTTATCTCATGATGCCATATGTTCATGTTGTTTCCTAGTGATCCGTGCCTCTTTTGAGGATGATCAGTAAGGATGTTTTGTTAATTTGTAGTGCTCTATCCATCCATGTCTTTGTTTGCAATTATGGAGCACCCTAGCTTGAGTCAATCGAGCTCTACTTTTGCTACTTTGTGAATCTGGGCAGATTGTCAACTTGTTTGCAATTTTGCCGATGATGTTGTAGTTGATCCGTGCATGCTATGCTATTGTTCTTGCCATGTCTAGCTTGCATTTTGTGCCTTCTTGATGGGTGTATGCTTGTCTTGCCATGACTTGCACCGTAGTGAGTGCATCGAGCTCGTAAACATGCCCAGTTGAGTTATATTTCAGCATGTGCCAGTTTTCACTAAGTCTGAAAACTGATTATGTTTTTGCTATGTTCACATGCTTGCAATTGTATTTTCTGATCCCTTTTGGCTCAAGGTCACTAAGGGACTTTTGTTAAGCTCTTTGAGTAGCTCCATGCCATGCTTTACTTTGCCATGTTCAGGTCCTGTAGCATGTAGTTTTGTTGCTCCGAAGAGGGCTACCTGATCTGAAATTCCAGACAAGTGTTAATTTCACTAAGTCTGAGATCTGTTTGTCATATGCATTTTTGCCGTGCTTGTTTGAACCTGTTAATGGATGAATTGGCCGTAGCTCAGTGCTAGACTTTTGTTAAGCATCTTGTGTGCATCCCTGCCATGTATTTTGTTGTCATGTTTGGGTGCTGTAGCATGTTCATTTCGTTGCATTTAGATGCCTACTTGCTGTAAATCGCAGACCGGT
Source organism: Triticum aestivum (assembly GCF_018294505.1). Taxonomy (NCBI): domain Eukaryota; kingdom Viridiplantae; phylum Streptophyta; class Magnoliopsida; order Poales; family Poaceae; genus Triticum; species Triticum aestivum. The sequence goes on from NC_057806.1 coordinate 280,131,030, forward strand.
GTCATTTTTGAATCGCTTGCCATTTCCAAACCGTAACTCCGATTCCGGCGTTCTTTATATCGTTTTCAAGCGATTTCATCTCATCTTTCCAGTGGCACACTTGGATTTCCAAGTTGAGGCCAGGTTCTTGCATTTCCTGTCATATCTTGCATTTTGCATCCCGCATCGCATCCCGCATAGCATATCATCTTTGCATTGCGTTGTTTGAGTTTGCACGTGGTTGATTGTATCCTTGTTGCTTGTTTGTCTTGTTTGGGTAGAGCCGGGAGACGAGTTCGCTAACGAGGAGCCCGTTGAGTTTGCTTTCGAGGATCCAGTCAACTCTGACAACTGTGCAGGCAAGATGATCATACCCTCGAAATCACTACTATCTTTGCTATGCTAGTTTGCTCGCTCTTTTGCTATGCCATTGCTACGATGCCTACCACTTGCTTGCAAGCCTCCCAAATTGCCATGTCAAACCTCTAACCCACCATTGTCCTAGCAAACCGTTGATTGGCTATGTTACCGCTTTGCTCAGCCCCTCTTATAGCGTTGCTAGTTGCAGGTGAAGATTGGAGGCCGTTCCTTGTTGGAACATTTATTTACTTGTTGGGATATCATTATATTGCTTGTTATCTTAATGCATCTATATACTTGGTAAAGGGTGGAAGGCTCGGCCTCTCGCCTAGTGTTTTGTTCCACTCTTGCCGCCCTAGTTTCCGTCATATCGGTGTTATGTTCCCGGATTTTGCGTTCCTTACGCGGTTGGGTTATAATGGGAACCCCTTGATAGTTCGCCTTGATTAAAGCTTTTCCAGCAATGCCCAACCTTGGTCTTACCATTTGCCACCTAGCCTTTTTTCCCTTGGGTTTCCGGAGCCCAAGGGTCATCTTATTTTAACCCCCCCCCCGGGCCAGTGCTCCTCTGAGTGTTGGTCCAAACTAGAGTCCTGTGCAGCGCCCCCTCGGGGAAACTCGAGGTTGGTTTTAGTTGTATGGAGCGCTCATCTGAGTGTGCCCTGAGAAAGAGATATGTGCAGCTCCTATCGGGATTTGTCGGCACATTCGGGCGGTGTTGCTGGTCTTGTTTTAACCTGTCGAAGTGTCTTGAGTTACCGAGATACCGAGTCTGATCGGAACGTCTTGGGAGGAGGTCTATTCCTTCATTGACCGTGAGAGCTTGTCATGGGCTAAGTTGGGACTCCCCTGCAGGGATTTGAACTTTCGAAAGCCGTGCCCGCGGTTATGGGCAGATGGGAATTTGTTAATGTCCGGTTGTAGATAACTTGAACCTTAATTAATTAAAATGAATCAACTAAGTGTGTTGCCGTGATGGCCTCTTCTCGGCGGAGTCCGGGAAGTGGACACGGTGTTGGAGTAATGTTTGCGCAGGTTGTTCTCTAGTTTCTCGCTCGTGCTTTGCCTCCTCTTCTCGCTCTCTTTTGCGAATAAGTTAGCCACCATACTTGCTAGTCGCTTGCTGCAGCTCCACATATATTTACCTTGCCTTACCTATAAGCATAAATAGTCTTGATTGCGAGGGTGCGAGATTGCTGAGTCCCTGTGGCTCACAGATTACTATTACACCAGATGCAGGGCCTGATGATTCCACTCCAGCAAACGCGTATGAGCTCAAGTGGGAGTTCGACGAAGACTCTCAACGTTACTATGTTTCCTTCCCGATGATCAGTAGTGGTGCCCAGTTGGGGGTGATTGGGACCGTGTCGCATGTTGGGTTATCTTTTATTTTGGCGCCGTAGTCGGGCCATGAGTATTTGGATGATGTAATGTTATTTATGTACTTGATTGACGTGGCGAGTGTAAGCCAACTATGTTATCTCCCCTTTATTATTTACATTACATGGGATGTTGTGAAGATTGCCTAACTTGCGACATATGCCTTCAATGCGATTATGTCTCTAAGTCGTGCCTCGACACGTGGGAGCTATAGTCGCATCGAGGGTGTTACAAGTTGGTAATCAGAGCCTTCCCCGACCTTAGGAGCCCCATTGCTTGATCGTTTTTAGCGGCCGAGTTGTGTCTAGAAAAATGTTTTGAGTCTTTAGGAATTATATATCGGAGAGTTTAGGAATTCTTTTTACTTCCCAGTCTCCTCATCGCTCTGGTAAGGCATCCTGACGTAGAGTTTTGACTCTTCTCTTCTCAAATTTCACTAAAAAAATTTAGGATCACGCGGGTATCTTGGAATCGTTCCGATGGTTTTATGATGAGAACATTGTCTTGGTGCCTCCTGTCAGGGGTTTAGTGGAAGTGTCCCGGGGAGTTGAGCTCTGAGGTGTTGTCATCATAATTTTATCGTTGCAGTTCTGGAATACCTGAGTTTAGTACGCCGACATCGAAAATCTCTTTTATGCAGTTCGTTGGTGAGATAACCTCGACGCCACCCAGTACTGGGGCGGGAGTTCGGGAGTATCGCCATAACTTGTATAACGGATGCTTTTCGAAGGTTGAGGTAGATGGTTTCCGAAGGTTTCTTGGTTATGTGTTGAAGGATGGATACAGCTGGATGTAGGATTTGCTAGTTTGGGTGAGATATTATGCTTCCCCTGTATCCCCAACACCTGATTGCATAACCGGAAAGGTTCAGGAATTTCATAGGTGGGAATTCAAGTAGCTCTTAGGATATCTTTCCGATAGATGTATGATATGAAATTGGGGTTCGACGTCTAGTGGTCCGCCTATTCACGGTCGGTTTTACAGTGGTCTCGTTGTGTCTTAAAGAGTCCTTGGCTATGCCGACTCGGGGACGCTTCGTATGTCATGTGCACTGCCTTGTACATGATGGTGCTGTACGATCGAGCCCATGTAGGCCCCACCACGAAAACTTCGGACGAAATCTCTATCATATGTTTGTTCCGGCTTATTCTACAAGCCAATCCTTTGTTTTGTTTTGAGTTGTGGTATTTGAGTTGCTTCAATGTCAAGTCTTGATTCCATACCTTTACGAAATGGTGTTCTCATATTCCTATGTGAATACTAATCCTTCTTGATCATCAAGTTTGTCATGTCAATTATTTTCAACCGGTGTATTTCTCTTCAAGCGGATCCGATCATTTCAACAACCGCAAGATCAAGTATCAGTTCGTCTCAATGGTGTTTGTTTCATCCGTCTCCAAGCTGCCTTTGTTTTTTCCCGCCCACCCACCCTTTTTCTTCGAGGACCCAGATTTCTTCATCGGGTATCCATTCAATTCATGTGAAGTCACTCCATTCTTTTTCGTCAATATTCTTACCCGGTGATTCTCAAGGAGATGTTCTACTAGTTCGTCATTCTTCATTATTTTCTTCTCCGGTGGAACCAATTCAAGATTTTGGTGTTGATCATATCCTTTTTCCTTGTTTCAAATGTCTTTTCGTGCCGGTGCACCTCTTAAAACTTCCCCGCTTGCTATTCTATTGTTCCGGAGTGCTCAAGATATCTCGATGATTTGTGTTTTCCACTCTACATTCATTCAAGCTCTTTTGAGGATGTTATCTCATTCAAGCCATTTAATTCAACCGGTGCTTTCTCTCTTTTGAATCGTTCTACCGTGTATCTTTTCAGTGGGCCCTAACCCACAGGTCTTTTTCCAGGATCTTACCTGACTCTTCTATTTTCCCGGAGCTACCATCAAATTCTTTTCGAATTTGACGTAAGAATGCATTGTCATCAGTCAAATGTCTTTCTCCAAGATCTTTCATTTATTTTCGTCGTTGGTTCAACCTTTAAAATCGTCATTCCGGTGCCTCAATAATTCTTGGTGGTGTTTCTCGTTGTCATTCGCATCTTTTGAGACCGAACAAGAATTTCCTCCATATCTTGCTCCATTCTCTTCAAGATTCGTGATTCTAGCTTGTTGCCATCCTCTCATAGTTGTTTTTGGATTGCGAGAATTCTTTTCAACTATCCGGCGCTAATTCAAGAGTCTTCTCAATTTGTTATCTGGAGTCCATCAATTCAGGTGTATTCTTTCTCAGCTTTCAGTTATCATTCTCCAATCTTACCGGTGCTTCGTTTAAGTGATCTTCAATCAGCTCGTGATCTCTTTGTTCTCTGTATCTAAATCTCTCAAGCTTCTTCATTCATTTGCTAATTCTTACCGGTGTTTCTTTTTCTTCTCAATGTTCTTTTCAACTTTATGGTGGTTCGCTCAAGATCTTCTTGGTTGTCATACTAATTCTTTCGTTGTTTTTCTATCCTACCGGTGACTTGCTGAAGACTTTCTCAAGTTGGCGCTATATCTATCATAATCCTTTCTACGAGAATAAGTAGTATGCCAATTCATTGCTTGTCATCAATTTTAATTGGTGAAGGATACGCATAATGTAATTCTTATTCTTGTTTCATCGAGTTTTATTAATTCCTGTTTTCCGAGTGGCTCATCATTCTTATTCTTGGTTCCAATAGCTCATCTTTCTTCCCGGAGTTCCAAGCTCTAATTATACGAGATCCATCTAAATCATTACAAGGTTTCACTTTGTGTTTCAACTTCTTTTTCTTTTCGTTTGATACTCCTTCTCGAAGTGTTCATCGAGATTCTTTTCTAAGGAGTCAAGCATTCTTCATCTTGCAATCCGGAGTTCAATTCTTTCTACGTATCATTGAGGTGGTATTATGTCATTCTTGATGATTTCCTATGTGGTTCATGATTCACATGTTGTCAAGATTGAGATATCTAAATCCATCAATCTCGTCATGGGAGTTATCTTGGGTTATATTCACATAAAGCCTTCCCTAAGGATTGTTGCTATCTATGGTGCTCATAAATAATCCAAGCTCTTCTTCATCCTTCCCGGTGAAATTAGTTTCTCGTCTCCTTTATTGATATCAATCCAATCCATTATTTTTCGTAAGTGGAAAAATTCCACCTCATAATTTGAGATGTGTTCCATAAGACCATATCAATCTTATTCTTTTCGTTTTGATTTTCCAACAACTCCGTTCAACCCTTCTCCTAAAGATGCCTTTCCAGGCTCTTTTGTAGCAGAAGTTGGCATTGTCTTCTACATTCGTTTCTCTCAATTATATTTGCTCTACTTTTTCGTTCTGGAGGCATTGTGATGTTGCTCTCTGCAACCCATCTTCTTGTTTTGTCAGGATCGTGTTCTTTTTCGTCCTTATCCTTTTTAACCGGAGTGGTTTCAATATACATCTTGCCCTTTAACCTCAAGGTTTTTTTTCGCAACATTCTTTGTCCCTCTTTCCTAACGGAGTGTTTTCGACCTTGTTCACCTTCGTTGTATTCTTTTCTCGAATTTGTTCAACCTCTCAAGGTTCTTTGGTTTCATTCGTTTGTCAAAGAAGCAACTTAGTTTTACCTCTCCTCTCTTCCTTCTGTTGTTTCCCCGATGCCATTATAGATCTCGGGACGAGATCCTCTCGTAGTGGTGGAGTGTTGTAACGCCCCATGACCGATGTCCCAAGTGTCGTCCAGTAATTCACTGTTGTTGCATTGTCATTGCTTGCATGTCTTGTATTGCATATCATGTCATCATGTGCATTTCTTTAGCATACATGTTTGTCTCATGCATCCGAGCATTTTCCCCGTTGTCCGCTTTGCAATCCGGCGCTTCGTTCTCCTCCGGTGGTCATTTCTACCTTTCTTTCATGTGTGGGGATTCAACATTTCCGGATTGGACCGAGACTTGCCAAGCGGCCTTGGTTTACTACCGGTAGACCGCCTGTCAAGTTTCGCATCATTTGGACTTCGTTTGATACTCCAACGGTTAACCGAGGGACCGAGAAGGCCTCGTGTGTGTTGCACCCAACACACCTCCATTTTGGCCCAAAACCCACCTAAGTCTTCTCCACCATCTAGAGCGTTCGATCACGATCGCGTGGCCGAAAACCGCACCTCATTTGGACTCTCCTAGCTCCCTCTACCTATATATATGTGATCCCCTCCGATTTATTCACGGATGAAACCCTAAAATCACTCTCCTCGCGCCGCCGGACGCGTCCACGCCGCGCCGGACGTGTCCACCGCCTGCCGCCACCTCACTCCCACCAGTGGGGAGCCGCCACGTCATCCCCGTCGCCTCTCCAGGCCAATCGGCGCCCGCCACCTCACCCGGCCAGCTCTCTCTCTCCGCCGCGCGGCCCGCGGGGCCCAGATCCGGCCCGCGCGGGCCTGGTCGCCGCCGCCGCCCGAGGCTCTCGCCTTCCTGCACCTGCTTCCCCGAGCCGCCGCCCGCGTCGTGCGCCGCCTTCGCCGCCGGCCACCGCGCCCCGCCGCCTCGCCTCTCGCCGGCGCGCACGTCCGCCGCCGGGCCATTGCAGCTCCGCCCCGCCGCCGCTCTTCGCCACGGCGCTGCCGCCGGTCGCCGCCCGTCTCGTCATTTGCCTCCGCCGCGCGTCGCTGGCCCCGCCGTGTGCATCGCCGGTGCCGCCCGCATCGCCTCGCCGCCCCGCCGTCCTCGCCGGATTCGACGATTCCGGCCATCTCCCCCAACTCCGGCGAGCTCCACGGCCGTCCTCGTCATCCGTGCCAACCGGGACCAGATCCACCACTCCCTCCATCCAAACACAGCCCCGCGCCGCCCGGATCTCCTCGACCCGGATATCCTCATCCGCCCGTTGACTTTCCGGAGGTGTAAATTTCTTCTAAGTCCTGAGTTTCCCAGATCCATATGCACATGTTCATCGCATCGTAACTTTGCATCCGTAGCTCCGATTCATGCATATAGCATATCAAAATGTTCATCTCAGAGAGTACATCATTTCATTCCATTGCATCATTTTCATTTGAGTTCATCTTGATGCCCGAAATACTGTTAGAAGAGGTCTACTTGAGTTAATTGTCAGATCTGCTACTCCGTTTAGGTTTTTGTCATTTTTGCCATGATTAATGTGTGCATGTTATGCCCTGATGTTCTACATGTGTTTTGTTAAGGGTTTTGTCATCTTTCCAGAGGTGCAACCCATGTATTTTTTTGATGTGTGTGGTGTCTAGTGCAAGCTTGCCAAGTGGTGCACTTGCTAATTCTGTTTTCAGGGACTTAGTAATTTCACTAAGTCCTGGAGCTGTTTATCTCATGATGCCATACGTTCATGTTGTTTCCTAGTGATCCGTGCCTCTTTTGAGGATGATCAGTAAGGATGTTTTGTTAATGTTGTAGTGCTCTATCCATCCATGTCTTTGTTTGCAATTATGGAGCACCCTAGCTTGGGTAAATCGAGCTCTACTTTTGCTACTTTGTGAATCTGGGCAGATTGTCAACTTGTTTGCAATTTTGCAGATGTTGTTGTAGTTGATCCGTGCATGCTATGCTTTTGTTCTTGCCATGTCTAGATTGCATTTTGTGCCTTCTTGATGGGTGCATGCTTGTCTTGCCATGACTTGCACCGTAGTGAGTGCATCGAGCTCGTGAACATGCCTACTTGAGTTATATTTCAGCATGTGCCAGTTTTCACTGTCTGAAAACTGATTATGTTTTTGCTATGTTCGCATGCTTGCAATTGTATTTTCTGATCCCTTTTGGCTCAAGGTCACTAAGGGACTTTTGTTAAGCTCTTTGAGTAGCTCCATGCCATGCTTTACTTTGCCATGTTTAGGTCCTGTAGCTTGTATTTTTGTGGCTCCGAAGAGGGTTATCTGATCTGAAATTCCAGACAAGTGTTAATTTCACTAAGTCTGAGATCTGTTTGTCATATGCATTTTTGCCATGCTTTTTTGAACCTGTTAATGGATGAATTGGCCGTAGCTCAGTGCTAGACTTTTGTTAAGCATCTTGTATGTATCCCTGCCATGTATTTTGTTGTCATGTTTGGGTGCTGTAGCATGTTCATCTCATTGCATTTAGATGCCTACTTGCTGTAAATCGCAGACCGGTGTCATTTTTGGATCGCTTGCCATTTCCAAACCGTAACTCAAATTCCGGCGTTCTTTATATCGTTTTCAAGCGATTTCATCTCATCTTTCCAGTGGAACACTTGGATTTCCAAGTTGAGGCCAGGTTCATGCATTTCCTGTCATATCTTGCATTTTGCATCCCGCATAGCATCTCATCTTTGCATTGCGTTGTTTGAGTTTTGCACGTGGTTGATTGTATCCTTGTTGCTTGTTTGTCTTGTTTGGGTAGAGCCGGGAGACGATTTCGCTAACGAGGAGCCCGTTGAGTTTGCTTTCGAGGATCCTGTCAACTCTGACAACTGTGCAGGCAAGATGAGCATACCCTCAAAATCACTACTATCTTTGCTATGCTAGTTTGCTCGCTATTTTGCTATGCCAATGCTACGATGCCTACCACTTGATTGCAAGCCTCCCAAATTTCCGTGTCAAACCTCTAACCCACCATTGTCCTAGCAAACCGTTGATTAGCTATGTTACCGCTTTGCTCAGCCCCCCTTATAGCGTTGCTAGTTGCAGGTGAAGATTGGAGGTCGTTCCTTGTTGGAACATTCATTTACTTGTTGGGATATCATTATATTATCTTGTTATCTTAATGCATCTATATACTTGGTAAAGGGTGGAAGGCTCGGCCTCTCGCCTAGTGTTTTGTTCCACTCTTGCCGCCCTAGTTTCCGTCATATCGGTGTTATGTTCCCGGATTTTGCGTTCCTTACGCGGCTGGGTTATAATGGGAACCCCTTGATATTTCTCCTTGATTAAAGCTTTTCCAGCAATGCCCAACCTTGGTCTTACCGTTTGCCACCTAGCCTCTTTTTCCCTCGGGTTTCCGGAGCCCGTGGGTCATCGTATTTAAACCCCACCCCCCCCCCCGGGCCAGTGCTCCTCTAAGTGTTGGTCCAAACTAGAGTCCTGTGCAGCGCCCCCTCGGGGAAACTCGAGGTTTGGTTTTAGTTGTATGGAGAGCTCATCTGAGTGTGCCCTGAGAACGAGATATGTGCAGCTCCTATCGGGATTTGTCGGCACATTCGGGCGGTGTTGCTGGTCTTGTTTTAACCTGTCGAAGTGTCTTGAGTTACCGAGATACCGAGTCTGATCGGAACGTCTTGGGAGGAGGTCTATTCCTTCGTTGACCGTGAGAGCTTGTCATGGGCTAAGTTGGGACTCCCCTGCAGGGATTTGAACTTCCGAAAGTCGTGCCCGCAGTTATGGGTAGATGGGAATTTGTTAATGTCCAGTTGTAGATAACTTGAACCTTAATTTAATTAAAATGAATCAACTGAGTGTGTTACCGTGATGGCCTCTTCTCGGCGGAGTCCAGGAAGTGGACACGGTGTTGGAGTAATGTTTGCGCAGGTTGTTCTCTAGTTTCTCGCTCGTGCTTTGCCTTCTCTTCTCGCTCTCTTTTGCGAATAAGTTAGCCACCATACTTGCTAGTCGCTTGTTGCAGCTCCACATATAATTACCTTGCGTTACCTATAAGCTTAAATAGTCTTGATCGCGAGGGTGCGAGATTGTTGAGTCCCTGTGGCTCACAGATTACTATTACACCAGATGCAGGGCCTGATGATTCCGCTCCAGGAGACGCGTATGAGCTCAAGTGGGAGTTCGACGAGGACTCTCAATGTTACTATGTTTCCTTCCCCGATGATCAGTAGTGGTGCCCAGTTGGGGGTGATTGGGACCGTGTCGCATGTTGGGTTATCTTTTATTTTGGCGCCGTAGTCGGGCCATGAGTGTTTGGATGATGTAATGTTATTTATGTACTTGATTGACGTGGCAAGTGTAAGCCAACTATTGTTATCTCCCCTTTATTATTTATATTACATGGGATGTTGTGAAGATTGCCTAACTTGCGACATATGCCTTCAATGCGATTATGTCTCTAAGTCGTGCCTCGACACGTGGGAGCTATAGTCGCATCGAGGGTGTTTCAGAAGACCACGACGAAAATGTTGAGTGGCTCTCATATGAATAATTGTTGAACTAATAAAGAGCACATTTTACCTTGTCTTCTCCTATTGAATAAAATGTTTGCAGATTTCAGCTTAGTCCATGGCACTCTTGCACTATTATTATTTTCATATCATTTGGTCATGCAAGTGAAAGGCAATAATGACGACATTCCATGAACTGGCCATGGCAGAGATAAACTGGTATGAACTCGACTTGTTCTGTGTGTGTAAATATGTTTATCCTAGTATCCATGCTTCAGCCCATTATGATTAAACATGTTTGCAATGACAATTAGATATTATAGTTTCTTATGCCATGCATAAGTAGCTGGGAGTTGATAATGATTTATCTTGGATATCAACATAGCGTTAAAATGATTGTGATGTAGTATGATGATATGGTATCCTCCTCTGAATGTTCGAGTGGCTTGACTTGTCACATGTTCATGCATGTAGTTGAATCAAAACCAACATAGCCTCTATGATATTTATGTTCATGGTGTTCATATCCTACTCATGCTAGTGTCCAATGTTACTTATGCATAATGCATGGTTATAATCGTTTTTGCTCTCTAGCTGGCCGCTTCTCAATCTAATTGCTAGCCTTCTCCTGTACTAAGTGGGAATTATGCTTGTACATCAAAAACCTTGAACCCAAAGTTATTCCAGATGAGTCCACCATACCTACCTATATACGGTATTACCCTGCCGTCCTAATTAAATTTGCATGTGCCACCTCTAAAAACTTCTAAAAAAATATCTGTTTTGTGTGCCTGGATCGTTCATGGAACAACAGGAGGTGGTCGGTATCTTCCATGCTAAGCGGGTTATTCTCAGGTCGAGTGTTTATTCACTCGCCATCGTACGAGAAAAGGGTGTAACAGGGATGCCCAGTCCCAAACTGCAAACATGAAAAAGAGTTCATCTATGAAATAATCAAACAAAAACTCACAATGGAGTCAAAACCTTTACTTTTATCGCTTGGGAGCCGCCACTAGCGTGTTTAGCATGGAAGATGTTGATAACTGATGGTCGTGGAGTAAATGAGAAGGGTGCATGTCTCAAAATTTCGTTTAACTCTGTTTTTAAAAATTGAGCTCTGGCACCTCTGCAACTCACTGCTTCCCTCTGTGAAGGGACTATCTATTTACTTTTATGTTGTGTAATCACCTTCTAAAACAAGTGCTAGAAACTGAGAAGAGCACAGTTGTGATGATTTATGCATTGTGTGTAGCTAATGCTGGGTGCATCATGACTGGATCTTTTCTACCATGAATTACAATGTTTAGTCGCTGCTTGAACTTTGGAGGTGCTCTGCATTTATGTTTTGCGGTCTCAGAAAGGGCTAGCGAGATACCACTATTGTCATATTATATCATGGTTGTTTTGACAATGTGTTGCCGTTTGAGATACCTTATTATTGCTCGCTAGCTGATTATGTCATTGATATGAGTCATTATAATCTTTAAGAGTTATTGTCAGCATGATTAGTTATAATGTTGGCTGAAAACCTGGGTGTTGTTTAAGCTTATTTATGCAAACAAGACCAAAGAGTTCGTAAAAGTTTTCTTTTCACTTTCAGTTTATCAACTGAATTGCTTGAGGACAAGCAAAGGTTTAAGCTTGGGGGAGTTGATACGTCTCCAATGTATCTACTTTTCCTAACGCTTTTCCTCTTGTTTTGGACTCTAATTTGCATGATTTGAATGAAACTAACCCCGGACTGATGTTGTTTTCAGCAGAACTACCATGGTGTTGTTTTTGTGCAGAAAAAGTTCTCAGAATGGAACGAAACTTTGCGAGGATTTTTTATATCAATAATAATAATTTCTGGAGCCAAGACCTGCCGGAGAGGGGCACCTGGGTGGGCACAACCCACCAGGGTGCGCCCCCCTCTCCTGGCGCGCCCAAGTGGGTTGTCCCCATCTGGTGGCCCCGCAGACCCTGAACCGACGCTATAAAATCCTATTTTTCCAGAAAAAATTAGGGAGAAAGAATTATCACGATCCACAAGACGGAGCCGCCGCCAAGCCATGTTCTTCCTCGGGAGGGCAGATCTGGAGTCCGTTTGGGGCTCTAGAGAGGGGGATCTTCGTTCTTCGTCATCACCAACCCTTCTCCATCGCCAATTCCATGATGCTCCCCATCAGGAGTGAGTAATTCCTTTGTAGGCTCGCTGGTCGGTGAGGACTTGGCTGAGATTCATCATGTGATCGAGTTAGTTTTGTTAGGGCTTGATCCCTAGTATCCACTATGTTCGTAGATTGATGTTGCTATGACTTTGCCATGCTTAATGCTTGTCACTTTGGGCCCAGGTGCCATGATTTCAGATCTGAACCGTTTATGTTATCATCATCATATCCATGTTTTAGATCCGATCTTGCAAGTTATAGTCACCTACTACGTGTTACGATCCGGCAACCCCGGAGTGAAAACAACTAGGCCCACTCCCGGTGATGACCGTAGTTTGAGGAGTTCATGTATTCACTATGTGTTAATGCTTTGTTCCAGTTCTCTATTAAAAGGAGGCCTTAATATTCCTTAGTTTCCAATATGGACCCCGCTGCCACAGGAGGGTAGGACAAAAGATGGCATGCAAGTTCTTTTAATAAAGCACGTATGACTTTTTACGGAATACATGCCTACATTATATCGATGGACTAGAGCTAATGTCGTATCGCCTTAGGTTATAACTGTCACATGATGATATCATCCAACAAGTCACCGATCCAATGCCTACGAATTTATCTTATATTGTTTCTGCTAAGTTACTACTGCTATCATCACTATTACACTTGCTACAAAATTACTGCTATCATTGTTACTATTACTATTGTTGTTGTCACTACTATCAAAACTATCAAACTACTTTGCTACTGATCACTTTGCTCCAGATAATTAATCTCCATGTGTGGTTGAATTGACAACTCCGCTGCTAATACCTTCAAATATTCTTTGGCTCCCCTTGTGTCGAATCTATAAAATTGGGTTGAATACTCTACCCTCGAAAACTATTGCGATCCCCTATACTTGTGGGTTATCAGCATTGAGCCAATCCGGATCCTCGAGCGCCTCATAGACCTTTTGGGGTTCAACACAAGAGACAAACGCGTGATGTTCACAATAGTTTTATAATTGTCTATGAGTGCTTACCCCCTTTCTTAAGCTTCCAAGCACATTCTTCATGAGATGATCTTTGGTAGTGAGCTTGGAGGCAATCTTGGCGGCACGACGCTCCAATTCCTCCTTAAGAGAGAGTTGAGGAGTGGTAACTTGATCATCTTGAGCGTCGTCTTGAGCTTGTTCTTGATCTTGAGCTTGCTCTTGATCTTGAACTTGCTCGGTGGTGAGAACTTGACCTTGGGCATCACTTGGTGGTTCACCACCATCTTGAAGTTGATCTTGCCCTTGATCTTGTTCATTTGGCTGAGGGTCTTCACTTTGTTCTTCGAAAGCGTGTGGGTCTTGGGTTGGTGATGGTTCCACATGAGTGGAACATTGTCCTTCTTCTTCTACCACAAGGGGTTCCTCAATTAGTAGGATATGACCAACACCCATTCTTCTTATGGCTTGGGGAGGAATTTCATCACCTACATCACAAGTACCCTTTGTTCCACTTGGGAGCCATTATTCTCATCAAACTCCACGTTACACGTCTCCTCAATGAGTCTGGTGGACTTGTTGAGGACACGGTAAGCATGAGAGTTTGTAGCATAACCAACAAATATGCCCTCATGAGCTCTAGCCTCAAATTTAGACAAACGAACACCTTTCTTGAGAATGAAACACTTACACCCGAACACCCGGAAGTACTTGAGGTTGGGCTTGTTGCCGGTGAGTATCTCATATGGAGTCTTGTTCAAGCCTTTGCGGAGATAGAGCCGATTGGATGCATGACAAGCGGTGTTGATGGCTTCAGCCCAAAAGTTGTATGGAGACTTGAACTCCGCCATCATGGTCCTTGTCGCATCCATCAACGTTCGGTTCTTCCTCTCTGCTACACCATTTTGTTGAGGGGTGTAAGGTGCGGAATATTGATGCTTGATCCCCTCATCACTAAGAAACTCATCCAAGGTGTAGTTCTTGAACTCGGTGTCGTTGTCACTTCTTATCGTCAAGATCTTTGCATTGTGTTGGCATTGAGCTTCATTTGCAAAGTCAATGGCGGTTTGTTGGGTCTCACTCTTCCTCTTGAAGAAATATACCCAAGTGTATCTGAATAATCATCCACAATCATCAAGCAATACTTTCTACCCCCAAGACTATCAAAGGATGGAGGTCCAAAGAGATCCAAGTGAAGGAGCTCCAAGGGCCTCTTCGAGTAGATGATAGTCGTGGGAGGGTGAGCCTTCTCATGTAGATTTCCTTCTATACAAGAACCGCAAGCACGATCTTTGGCAAAGCTAACATTTGTTAGTCCACGGACATGGTCCCTCTTGAGAAGACTTTGCAAAGATCTCATATTGACATGGGATAAACGGAGATGCCAAAGCCATCCCATGTCAACTTTAGCCATTAGGCATGTCGCGGTCTTAGTGGGTCGCTCCGAAAAGTTAATCACATAAAGACCGTTCTCGACATGCCCAACAAAGGCTACTTTAAGAGTCTTGCTCCACAAGAGGGCCACAGTATCAATATCAAAGGAAGTGGCAAAGCCCATGAGTGTAAGTTGACGAACAAAAAGTAAATTGTATGCAAGGGACTCAACACGCATGACTTTCTCGATCGTGATATCATGAGAAATGACAACCTTGCCAAGACCCAATACCTTAGAAGACGAGTCATCACCCCACTCGACATTGGTGGGCATAGATGAAATCTTGTGCACGTACACCACCAATTCCTTGCTTCCAGTCATATGATTTGTGGCTCCACTATCGAGCAACCATGATCACCCACCGGAAGCAAACACCTACAAGAGATCAACGATTGGTTTTAGGTACCCATTTTGTAATGGGTCCTTTGATGTTAGTAACAAGGGTCTTAGGAACCCAAATTGACCATTCAATGTGCTCATTAAGAGAACCAACAAATTTAGCATAAACATGCCCATCACTAGCACGGCATAACACATAAGAAGGGTTAAAGTCACCAGCTTTATTGGGAGGGGTGGCATTGCCCTTCTTGACACCACCACCCTTCTCATTGTTCTTCTTCTCCTTATAAGAACCCTCTCCCTCCTTAAAAAAAGTTTGCTTGAGAAGACGAGGTCATTTGGCCTTGTCATTCTTCTTCTTGTTCTTAGGTTTGGGTGCAAACCCTCCTTGCCCACAACTTCCTTTTGATTGATCAAAAGGTCATTGAGGTTCTTCTAACCTTGTATGCAAGACACAAGGCCTTTCTCAAGTTGCTCCTTCAACTTTGCATTCTCCTCCACAAGATGCACATGCTCACAACACGGGTTAGTAGCATTTGCATTATCAATTAAAACCATATGAGGAAAAGTGGCTTTTTCCTTGGTTAGTTTCACTTGGAGTTGATCATGAGACTCCTTGAGGCTAGCATGAGCACCCTTCAAGGCCTTGTGAGCCTTGTCAAGTATACCAAACTCCTCCTTGAGTCTAGCAAGATCAACTCCTAGTTTGGCCTTCTCGGAATTGAGCACACGAGATACAACAAGAGCACGATCAAGATCTTTCTTTAATTTAGCATGATCATCATTGTGTGACTCCTCAAGAGCGACAAAGTGCTTCTTGGATTTACCCTTGAGCTTACTCATAAAAGACTCAAATTCATTTTCTTCCTCATTAGACACCTCACTTTCATCAATGTAATCCATCAAAGAGTGATTAGTAGTGATGGTGGTTTTAATGTTGACGGTTACCTTGTTGGTGGCTTTTGCCATGAGGCACTTGGCGGTGATGTTCTCGTTGGGTGAGTCAAAGAGGGACACTCGTGGAATTGTTGCAATGGCAACGGAGGCCATGGCAACTGTCTCACCGTCTTCATCATCGTCATCATCCTCATTGTACTCTTCTTGTGCCACCAACCCCTTGGGAGGAGTCTTCTTGGTGAAGTTGTTATTGTTGGGGAAGGACTTGGCCTTGTCTTTTCGAATAAGCTTGCCACCATTGTCCTCCCTCTTCTCGTATGGGCAATCCACAACAAAGTGACTCACATTGCCACAATTATGGCATGTCCTCACACATTGCTTGCCCTTGGCGCCACTTGAGTTGTTCTTGCTAAAGTTGGGCCTTGAGTTCTTCTTGCTCCAAAATTGCCTTGAAGCAAGAGCCATGTGCTCATGATAAGCATATTTGTATCTTCGGGGTTACTCTCCTCTTCTTCCTCTTCATCCTATTCTTCCACACTAGCCTTGGCCTTCAAGGCAATGTTGGGCTTCTTTGCGCGTTGAGAACGCAACACCGCATTGTCAGCGGTCTTGTCCAAGATCCTCATTGCCACAAACTCATCCAACACTTCACTTGAGGACAAGGTGTGGAAGTCCAGCCTTTGACGGATGATGGAGTACATGGCCTTATGGTAAGGCATGATGGCCTTGAGAAACTTGTGCTTGATCTAATTGTCATCTGTATCCTTGTTCCCATGATCTCAGAGTGAGACCGCGAGAGTGGTTAATCTCCGGTAAATCTCACGAGGTTCTTCATCTTCATTCATTGCAAACTCATCGGCTTCATCTTGCACCACTTCATAGTTGGAGCGTTGAATGCTTGCGCTTCCCTTGTAAATGGAAACAACATGTTGCCATGCTTCCTTGGCCACGGTGAAAGGTCGGAGATGCGCAATACCTTCGGATGGAATTGCATCTTGGATGATGAAGAGAGCGGACTCGTTGAATTGATTATCCGCGGCTTCTCTAGGGGTGAAGTTGCTTGGGTCATGCATGTAGAAACCTTGCTCAATAATTCTCCAAAGATTAGTATTACTATGATTTAAATGACGTTTAAACCGATAGACCCAAGAGGCAAAATCCTCATTTTTCACAAACTTAGGAGGAGGACCAACATGATTCAAATGAGTGGAGGGAACCGGTCCTCCATAAGTAAGGGGTGGTTCAACATGGGCAAAGATGTCGTTTCCACTTCTACCACTAGACAAATGAACTTTATCACTAGTAGCTTCCCCCTTGTCGGAGTTAGCATCCGTCACCTTGTTAGTGGGATCGACCACTTCCAACGGTGCAGTGGATAATTTAAGACCATCAAGAAAGTTCTTAAGCATGCCTTTGACCTCAGCCGTCATGGAGGTTTTCATTGTGTCCAAGGCCACATTAAACTCCTCATGGGAGGCCGAGGTTCCCCATCGGCCGTAGACAAGGACAGAATCACACCGGGGTGCTCCTCACCATCTTCTATGGTGTCAACCATACTCTTTGGACGGCAAAGTCCTTAATAAAGAGACGAGGCTCTAATACCAATTGAAAGGATCAATATAGTTGACTAGAGGGGTATGAATAGGCAACTAACAATTTTTAGCTTTTCTTTACCAATTTAAACTTTGCATCAAAGATAGTTGTCTAGATATGCAACTAGGTGAGCAACCTATATGATGCAACAACAACAATAAGCACACAAGCAAGCAAGGGATACAACACAATATAAGCTTGCACAAGTGAAGGTAAGAGATAACCAAGAGTGGAGCCGGTGGAGACGAGGATGTGTTACCGAAGTTCCTTCCCTTTGAGAGGAAGTACGTCTCTGTTGGAGCGATGTGGAGGCACAATGCTTCCAAGAAGCCACTAGGGCCACCATATTCTCCTCACACCCTCACACAAGGTGAGATGACGTGATTCCACTATTGGTGCCCTTGGAGGCGGCGACCGAACCTTTACAAACAAGGTTGGGGCAATCTCCACAACTTAATTGGCGGCTCCCAACGAGACCATGAAGCTTCACCACAATGGAATATGGCTCCACGGTGACCTCAACCGTCTAGGGTGCTCAAACACCCAAGAGTAACAAGATCCGCAAGGGATTAGTGGGGGGAATCAAATTTCTCTTGGTGGAAGTGTAGATCGGGGCCTGTCATGGATCTAAGACTGACAGTAGAATGGGAGTGGGTATGAGGAGGCAAGATCCTAGCTATGGAGTAGTTGTACACACGAGTTTTACGAGTTCAGGCCCTTCTCGGAGGAAGTAACAGCCCTACGTCTCGGTGCCCTGAGGCGGTCGACTGAATTATATGTGTGTGTGTTTACAAAAGTGCGAACCCTTGTCCCAGAGAAGGGGGTGGCTTATATAGAGTGCGCCAGGACCCTAGCTCCCCTCCGTTACACAGGGTTCAATGTTCATAAAGGTGGGGCATTACTGGTAACGTCTATAATAAAGTGTTATAAATGCCCATAATGCTATGGTTTAAGTCACGACCGTTGCAGAGTGGAGGGCTTCTCGCCTTCTGGTGGTCGAGTGTCTTCAAGGTGGTCGAGTGTCTTCAAGGAAGTCAACTGAGCACATCTTCATGGTCGAATGGATGATGTTTTCTCTTCGACTGCTTCTGATTCTTTGTAAAGATGTCCTCGGGAAGGGTATGCTGGACAGGTCCATGACCCTACCCTAGGTACATAGCTTCATCATTAGCCCCCGAATGGATCAGGGTTCGAGTGAGGAAGGGGTTGAGAACACTTCCGACCCACTCTTTGTGCTATGAATATGCCTTGTCCTGAAACAATGAGTTGAGGAGACGATGTCGACTCCTTTCTCAGTCGCCTTGGTCCATTCTTGGTTGTTGTTGAGTGAACTTTCATGGTTGAATTCCGAATGATGATGTAGAGGGTGTTTGTCTTCAGTCTGACAGGTTGTTCCGCTCTCCGCGGATCTCACGGGATTCAAATTTTGGGAAGCGCGCCAGACGGGAGGAAACGAGGTTATCGGGACGGATTAGGTAAGTCTCCTCGATCCCCGCGCCACCTTTTTCGCCACGTACTGCGCGCGCGAGTGTTGCGGGATTTGTTTAGATCGCTTGGGTCCACTAGTCAGCCACTCGGCGGAAGGTCTTATAAAAGGTCTCGGGCCAGGCCTCTGCTCCGCACGCCTCTATTCTCTCTTCTCTTTCTCCCGATCTCTCCACCACTCTCGCTTCTGCCTCGTCGCCGGACCTCCCCTCGAGCTCGATCTGCCACCATGGGGGAGGATAAGACGGCGGCGATAGAACGCGCGAAGAAGGCGAAGGGCAAGCGGACCAGCCGGGGCGGATCCTCGTCGAGGTCCGGCCTGCCGGCGGGCTGGATCCAGGGCGACTGGATCCGCTCGGCAATCAGCAGGACGACCTCGATGACCTGGTGGAGGGGGGATTGATCCCCCACAAGTCGGCTCGGCTCCCGGGGGACGAAACCGAACCGCAGCCTAGAGAGGGTGAGTGTGTCCTCCTAGCGACCCACGTAGATCGCGGATTCTCACTGCCTCCCCACCCTTTCTTCCGGGGTTTTTTTGAACTTCTTTGGGGCTCAGCTCCACCATTTCACTCTGAACACCATAGTCTATCTGGCCACTTTCGTGTCCATGTGCGAAAACTTCTTGGGCTGTCGCCCGCACTGGGGGCTTTTCAAACACATCTTCACTTGCCGTTCCCAGTCGGTCAAAAAGGCCAAGTCGAGTGACGAGAGGACGCGGGTGATCCAGATGTGCGGTGGTCTGGGGATCCAGATGAGGAGCAAGAGTACTTTCCCAGCGATGATCCTTCCTGACTCGGTCCGGGGCTGGCAGTCGACTTGGTTTTACTGCAAGGATCAGCCAACCCCTGGCCAGTCGACTGGACTTCCTCCTTTTCCTTGGCTCGAGTGGAGAAGCCTGCTCCCCTGAAGGTAGTTCCAGAAGAGAAGGCGCAGGTCAAGGAGCTGGTTGAACGGGTCGTCCAGCTTGTCCGCGACGGAGTGACCGGGATGGATCTGCTGGAGGTCTTTCTCGGTCGACGCATCCAACCTCTTCAGGCGCGCGATCATCCGATGTGGATGTACTCTGGGCTCGAAGATACCACTCGGATCCACCCGGAGGAGGTCAGCGAGGATATCTTGGAGAACTGGTTGAGGGGAATCACTGGCAACAAAGACAACCCTCGGGGATCCAGGAGGGTGATTCCATTCGACAACTCGCGCCAGCCGGAGCAGGTATATTTCTGTTTTATCAAGTATCTTTCCGATTCACCACGTGATGTCCCGTTTGTGGTCGACTGAATGTCTTTTGATTGTTATCCTTTCAGGCCCTCATTGAAATGTACTCGATGCCCAACGGAGTGCAGGACCCCGGCGCTGAAGAAGAAGGGAGCGGGGGCGAGAGCGGCGAGGAGCATTCGGAAGCCGAGGAGGACGAGGAGAGCGATGAATCGACCGATGAGGAAGAAGTCGACTCGCCTCCTCGCAGGGAGAGGAGGTCCAAGCACACTCATGACCCGGCACGCGCTCCGGACTTGGTGGCTGCACCGATCGGGCAAACCTTGAAGCGCCCCAGGACGTCTTCCCCGATGTCGACTGAGAAGCCTCCAAAGCAATCCAAGATCGCGCCGCTTCCAGCGCCGAAAGTGCCGAAAGCCATCTCTTCCAAACAGCCCAAAGCTTTGCCTCGGATCAAAGTGACCGTTCCTACTATCTCCAGGTAACCATCTGACTTGTCCTTTATGTGGATTCAATTAACTGGGTGTAACCGATTGAATGCGGGCCTTTGCAGTGCTGCTACGTCAGGGACCTCTTCATACCAGTACCGGGACGAGGAAATGGAGGATGCGGTAACCTCTAACCCAGGTATGAACTCTTGCGATTTTGATTCTTGATCCTTTTAGGGTTGAGTGGTTCACTTGGGGTCGAATGTTCTGTCTTGCAGCTCCACCCAACATCATTGACCTTCCGGACAATGACAAAGATGTGGCTCCTAAGCCTAGGAAGAGCAAGAAGGTAACAGCTGGCAGGGTGGCTCGGCAGGAACCAACTGCAATGCCTCTCGTTTGTGAAGCTGGAGATGCGGGCAGGGCCGCTGTGACGTTCGCTGCACCCTTGCTGAGTGGGCATCCCACGCGGTCGACCGTGCCTGTGGTTCCTTCAACTATCCAACTCCACACCATGGAGCCTCAAGCAGCTGCACCTGGGTCGTCTGCACATTTTTTCACCAGCTACCCCATCCCAGACAACCAGTCGGAAGCAGCTACGGAAGCCATCCAACAGGCTGATATGATGATGGAGCGGGTGAAGATAGTGCACAAGAGCAGTCAGGCTGCCTACGACGCTAGTTCCGCTCTTCGGGCCAACATCCAGGTGAGTAGACTTTCCGACTGTTTTTGTTCTCGAAAAATCTTCTTCTGCACAATCTCTTGTTGTTCGCATTGAATTAGAGCACCCACTAGGTGTTGCTGTCGTTTTTGGTAGTTTCGCTCTTCCACTTGGTCTGGGCGAGTGGGAACAGAACCGGTGGGGGCACGCCAAGTGCACCCACTGGGTGTAGTCCCCGAGACTGCGGTCGACTGCTGGCAGTCGACTGTGGTCTGAGTTCTTCTTTTCTTGACGGCACAATTGTTCTTTCTCTCTCTTTTTTTACTCCTTGCACTCGACTCCGGCGAGCCGGGAAAGTGGGATCAGAACCGGTGGGGTCACGCCAAGTGCACCCACTGGCTGTAGTCCCCGAGACCGCGGTCAACTGCTGGCAGTCGACTGGGGTCTAAATAGCTTGTTGTCCACTTCTTTAGGTTTTATTCACTTGAAAATGAACTGCTTTCGAACCTATCGATTGACCTGTCTCTTGCCTCCTACAGAAGTCTTGTACTCTTATCTCCAAGTTTGCCGAACTCAAAGAGAAGTAGAGGCAACTCAACTTAGACTTGGAATTGGCTCAGCAAAATCTGAAAAAAGCTCACGAGGCCGCTGGTATGGAAGGTAACTGATTGCCAACTGAATTTCAATATATCTCTTTGATCTCCTTTTTGATTCGATTATTTCTTTTGCAGAGAAAATGAACTTGGCTCTGGACAAGAAGGACTCGGACCTCGCCGCCGCGCAATAAGCAGCCCAAGAGAAAACCGCTCTCGCAGACAAGAAGCTTGCTTCAGTCGGAACGCTTGAAGGAGAGGTGACTAGACTGACATCTTGTCTTAATGAAGCTAACCGCGAAGTGACCAGCCTGAAGAAGGATAAGGTCGCCCTGAATGAAAAGTTGGAGTCTGCGATCCGCAAGAGGAACGATGCAGAAGCTTATCTGAGGACCCTTGCCAAGAAGCTTTATCTCGTGCTGGGAGGTATTTCTTTTAATCCGACTGTGTTGATGCTTGCCATCGGATTTTGCTCGATTGATTGAACTGACTTTTGGCTGCAGAACTTTGTCAAGACTTTAACGAAGAAACTGGAAGGGTCGAGACGGGTCTGGACCCTATCGCTTCCCCGGTCTGCGATGAAACTGCGATGAACGTGCTCCGACTGGAGTCCCGTATCGCCAGCGCCACAAGCTACCACGCACGCCTGAAGGAGGTTGTCTCTCAAATCGACTCGACGCTTTGGCCGGAGGCGACGCTTCAGAATGATCTGGAATCTCTTATGACTCAACTGAACGAGATCCCTGACCGAGTGCAAGAATGGAAGAAATCCTCCGCCTGGTGTGGTGCTGACGTGGCGTTGTCCCTGGTGCGAGTCCATTGCAAGGAGGTTCGTGAAGACAAGCTGGCTGCGATCAAAGTCGCTAACACCAAAAAGCATGACTTCCAGTCCTTCATGGAGACTTTCATTGCTGCCGCCACTCGGATCGCTGATGGGATCGATCTGGACTCATTCGTGGAGCCTGCCAGTCCTCCTCCGGCTGAGTGAACAATCTTATGAAACTTGGATACACTTTAAATTTGCCTCGGAATGCCGAGTGGTTTCTGTAACCGTTAAACTCCTTCGGGCTTGGTGCCCGAGTACTTTTGATTTGCTGCTTGGAACCTTTTAGTATTTATCTGAATTTGGTTTATCTCCGAATGTGCTTGTGTTTGCCTTCGGATGGACTTTTCTTGCTGCACCTCTTCGTCCTTGCGGATAGGGATGGAGCGGACGTTGTATTTGTGTCGCAGCTCCGAAGGAGAAGGTGGCAGTCGACCTGCACCTCGTCGTCCTTGCGGATAAGGATGGAGCGGGCATTGTATTTGTGGTGCAGCTCCGAAGCAGAAGGTTGCAGTCGACCTGCACCTCGTCATCCTTGCGGATAGGGATGGAGCGGACGTTGTATTCGTGCCGTAGCTCCGAAGGAGAAGGTTGCAGTCGACCTGCACCTTGTCGTCCTTGCGGATAGGGATGGAGCGGACGTTGTATTTGTGCCGCAGCTCCGAAGAAGAAGGTTGCAGTCGACCTGCACCTCGTCCTCCTTGCGGATAGGGATGGAGCGGACGTTGTATTTGTGCCGTAGCTCTGAAGAAGAAGGTTGCAGCCGACCTGCACCTCGTCGTCCTTGCGGATAGGGATGGAGCGGACGTTGTATTTGTGCCGCAGCTCCGAAGAAGAAGGTTGCAGTCGACCTGCACCTCGTCGTCCTTGCGGATAGGGATGGGTCTCAAACTTAGGCGAGTACTAGACTGCAGCTAAGCCACCGAGTGGGAGGATTGCTCTCCACTCGGTAGGATTTTTCCAAACTTAGGCGAGTGCTGGATTGCCGTTAAGCCTCTTAGTGAGAGAACTTAGGCGAGTGCTCGACTACAGCTAAGCCTCCGAGTGGGAGGATTGCTCTCCACTCGGTAGGATTTTTTCAAACTTAGGCGAGTGCTGGACTGCCGTTAAGCCTCTTAGTGAGAGAACTTAGGCGAGTGCTCGACTGCAGCTAAGCCCCCGAGTGGGAGGACTGCTCTCCACTCGGTAGGATTTTTTCAAACTTAGGCGAGTGCTGGACTGCCGTTAAGCCTCTTAGTGAGAGAACTTAGGCGAGTGCTCGACTGCAGCTAAGCCCCCGAGTGGGAGGACTGCTCTCCACTCGGTAGGATTTTTTCAAACTTAGGCGAGTGCTGGACTGCCGTTAAGCCTCTTAGTGAGAGAACTTAGGCGAGTGCTCGACTGCAGCTAAGCCCCCGAGTGGGAGGACTGCTCTCCACTCGGTAGGATTTTTTCAAACTTAGGCGAGTGCTGGACTGCCGTTAAGCCTCTTAGTGAGAGAACTTAGGCGAGTGCTCGACTGCAGCTAAGCCCCCCGAGTGGGAGGACTGCTCTCCACTCGGTAGGATTTTTTCAAACTTAGGCGAGTGCTGGACTGCCGTTAAGCCTCTTAGTGAGAGAACTTAGGCGAGTGCTCGACTGCAGCTAAGCCCCCGAGTGGGATGACTGCTCTCCACTCGGTAGGATTTTTTCAAACATAGGCGAGTGCTGGACTGCCGTTAAGCCTCTTAGTGAGAGAACTTAGGCGAGTGCTCGACTGCAGCTAAGCCCCCGAGTGGGAGGACTGCTCTCCACTCGGTAGGATTTTTTCAAACTTAGGCGAGTGCTGGACTGCCGTTAAGCCTCTTAGTGAGAGAACTTAGGCGAGTGCTCGACTGCAGCTAAGCCCCCGAGTGGGAGGACTGCTCTCCACTCGGTAGGATTTTTTCAAACTTAGGCGAGTGCTGGACTGCCGTTAAGCCTCTTAGTGAGAGAGCTTAGGCGAGTGCTCGACTGCAGCTAAGCCCCCGAGTGGAAGGATTGCTCTTCACTCGGTAGGATTTTTTCGAACTTAGGCAGAACGGATTCGCGACTAAGCCCACCCACTGGGGGATTTCAGGAGTAAATAAGAACAACACAATCGAATGAGAGAACCGTAAGCTCTTGTCTTTGATAAACGAATTACAAAAGGTGTTGCTTATTACATTTTATTCGAACGAGTGTTTAAGTATAAAAGGGGCGGAGCAGCTCCGCGTTCCAAGCCCGTGGCTCGTCTTTCTGATGCTCGATACTGTAAAGATGGTATGCTCCGTTGTGGAGAACTTTGGTGACGATGAAGGGGCCTTCCCAAGTTGGAGCGAGCTTGTGTGGTTTCTGCTGATCCACTCGAAGAACCAAGTCTCCTTCTTGAAAGGCCCGACCCCTCACATTCCTGGCGTGGAATCGACGCAAATCTTGCTGATAAATGGTCGAGCGGATCAAGGCCATCTCTCTTTCCTCCTCTAAGAGATCGACTGAATCTTGCCGGGCCTGCTCTGCTTCTGCTTCGGAGAAGAGTTCAACTCGGGGTGCGTTGTGGAGCAAGTCACTTGGCAGAACAGCTTCGGCTCCATAGACTAAGAAGAAAGGAGTTCTTCCAGTCGACCGATTAGGAGTTGTCCTTAAACCCCACAGAACTGACGGAAGTTCATCAACCCAAGCACCTGCTGCGTGTTTGAGATCACGCATCAGTCGGGGCTTCAGTCCTTTGAGAATTAGGCCATTGGCTCTTTCTGCTTGTCCGTTCGACTGCGGGTGAGCAACAGAAGCATAGTCGACTCGAGTGCCCTGAAAGTCGCAGAAAATTCTGAACTCATCAGAATCGAAGTTCGATCCGTTGTCCGTGATGATGCTGTGTGGGACTCCATATCTGAACGTCAATTCTCTGATAAAACTGACAGCGGTGCTAGCGTCAAGGTTCTTGATGGGTTTGGCTTCAATCCATTTGGTAAACTTGTCGACTGCAACGAGCACGTGAGTGAAGCCGCTTCTGCCGGTCCTCAGCGGTCCAACCATATCCAGTCCCCAAACAGCGAAGGGCCAGACGAGGGGAATGGTCTTCAGGGCTGACGCTGGCTTGTGAGACATATCGGAGTAAAATTGACAGCCTTCACATCTGTCGACTATATCTTTCGCCATCTCATTTGCTCGTGGCCAATAGAATCCAGCTCGGTATGCTTTAGCCACGATGGCCCGAGAGGACGCATGGTGGCCACAGGTCCCCGAGTGGATGTCATTGAGGATCATTCGACCTTCTTCTGGTGTTATGCACTTCTGACCGACTCCAGTCACACTTTCTCTGAACAGCTGCCCTCTTATCACAGTAAAAGCTTTAGATCGGCGGACGATCTGTCGAGCTTCTTCTTCATCCTCTGGGAGCTCTTTCCTGAGGATGTACGCAATGTAGGGCACCGTCCAATCGGGAGTAATGGCCAGAACCTCCATGATTAGGTCGACCACAGCTGGGACCTCGACTTCAGTCGGATCCGTGGCGCTCTTGGGTTGTGGGGGCTCTTCAGTGAAAGGGTCTTCCTGAACTGTCGGCGTGTGAATATGCTCCAAGAACACATTGCTGGGAATGGCTTCTCTCTTGGAACCTATCTTTGCCAATTCATCGGCTGCTTGATTTTTCAATCGGGGGATGTGGTGGAGTTCTAACCCCTCGAACTTCTTCTCAAGCTTTCTCACCGCGTTGCAGTAACCAGTCATGGCTGGGCTTCTGACGTCCCACTCCTTCATCACTTGATTAACTACCAAATCTGAGTCGCCATAGACCATGAGGCGACGGACGCCGAGTGAGATGGCCATGCGCAACCCATACAGGAGTGCTTCATATTCTGCTTCATTGTTGGAGGAATCAAAGTGAATCTGGAGGACATATCTGAGCTTGTCTCCTCGGGGGGATACCAGAACTACTCCAGCACCAGAACCGTTCAACATCTTGGATCCGTCAAAGAACATGGTCCAGTGCTCAGAGTGAACTTGAGTCGGCAGTTGCTGTTCGATCCACTCGGCGAGGAAATCTGCTATTGCTTGGGACTTGATAGCTTTCTTTGCCTCAAACTTGATATCCAAGGGAAGGAGTTCAATCGCCCATTTTGCCACTCGACCAGTTGCATCCCTGTTGTGCAGAATCTCTGACAATGGAGCGTCGCTGACGACTGTAACAGAGTGATCTGAGAAGTAGTGTGCAACCTTCTTCGTGGTCATGTAAATTCCATAGACAAGCTTCTGATAGTGAGGATATCTCTGCTTTGACGGGGTCAGGACTTCAGAAATATAATAAACTGGGCGTTGAACTTTGTACGCTTTTCCTTCTTCTTCCCGCTCGACCGTAAGTACTGTACTGACGACTTGTCCAGTGGCTGCTATATAAAGCAAAAGAGGCTCTTTGCTGATTGGAGCAGCAAGCACCGGCTGGGTGGAAAGCAGGGCTTTTAGCTCTGCAAATGCTGTATCAGCTTCTGGAGTCCACTCGAACGTATCTGATTTCTTCATCAGTCGGTAAAGAGGCAGCGCCTTTTCACCGAGGCGAGAAATGAATCGACTTAGGGCGGCCAAGCAACCAGTAAGCTTCTGGACATCATGCACACGCACAGGGCGTTTCATTCGAAGTATAGCACCTACTTTCTCTGGGTTAGCATCGATTCCTCGTTCGGAAACAAGAAAATCGAGTAACTTTCCGCCCGGAACTCCAAACATGCACTTTGCTGGATTGAGCTTGATATCATACCTTCTGAGGTTGGCAAAGGTTTCAGCGAGGTCGGTCAGCAGGTCGAACCTTTACGTGACTTGACCACAATGTCATCCATGTATGCTTGCACATTCCGACTGATCTGAGTGAGCAGGCACTTCTGAATCATTCGCATAAATGTGGCTCCGGCGTTCTTCAAGTTGAATGGCATTGTGACATAACAGAAGCACCCGAACGGGGTGATAAAAGCTGTCTTTATTTCGTCGGGTCCGTACAGACGGATCTTGTGGTACCCGGAGTAGGCATCCAAAAAGGACAAACGCTCGCACCCAGCAGTCGAGTCGACTATCTGATCGATGCGAGGGAGAGGGAAGTGATCTTTCGGGCAGGCCCGATTGATATGCTTGAAATCGATGCACATGCGGAGTGAGTCATCTTTCTTTGGGACCATGACAACATCGGCTAACCACTCGGAGTGGTAAATCTCTCGGATGAACTCAGCTGCCAAAAGCCGAGCCACCTCCTCGCCGATTGCTTTTCTTTTCTGGACGGCGGACCGTCGAAGATGCTCTTTGACTGGTTTCACTTTCGGGTCGACTCGCAAACGATGCTCAGCCAGTCCCCTGGGAACACCTGGCATGTCAGAAGGCTTCCATGCAAAGATGTCCCAGTTCTCACGGAGGAACTGGATGAGCGCTTCTTCCTATTTGGAGTCGAGTGTGGTCGAAATGTGGGTCGGAGCTGCATTGGGGTCCGTCGGGTGAATGTGAACAGACTTCGTCTCGCCAGACGACTGGAATGCTGAATCCGTGGCTGGCTTCTTGGCTCGCAACAAGTCACTTGGGTCTGCATTTTTCTGGTATTCTTGCAATTCTGCCACGGCCATCTGGGCATCGGCGATCTTTGAGCCCTTCTGGAAACACTCTTCCGCCTTTTTCCGATTACCAGAGATAGTGATCACTCCTCTGGGACCAGGCATCTTCAGTTTGAGGTACACGTAACAAGGTCGAGCCATGAATCGTGCATAAGCTGGCCTGCCCAGAATTGCATGATACGCACTCTGAAAATCCACGACTTCAAACGTCAACTTTTCTTTGCGGTAATTTTTGGCATCACCGAAAACCACGTCGAGTGCAATCTGACCGAGGGACGCAGCCTTCTTGCCTGGGATGACCCCATGGAAACTCATATGGCTTTCACTGAGTCTGGACATCGGAATGCCCATTCCTTTCAACGTTTCTGCATACAGAATGTTCAGGCCACTGCCACCGTCCATCAGGACCTTTGTCAGTCGAGTGCCTTCGACCACCGGGTCGACCACCAGCGCTTGCCTCCCAGGGGTGGCGATGTGCGCTGGGTGATCAGACTGGTCGAACGTAATGGCAGTCTGCGACCATTTCAAGTAATTGGGTGTCGCCGGAGCGACCATGTTCACTTCTCTGTTGATGACTTTCAATCGACTCTTGTTTTCAACATCAGCAAAAATCATCAGAGTGGAATTCACGTGAGGATAACCATCATCATCTTCCCCTTCACTCTCAGCCTTGTCTGCCTCCTTCTCCTTTTCCTTGGGTTGTTTCTCTCGGAACTGCTGGATCAGGAGCCGACACTGTCGAGTGGTATGCTTCGGGTAAATGAAATTACCTTCTTCGTCTTTTTTGGTGTGGATATGGCACGGCAGATCCAACACGTCATTTCCATCTTGATCTTTTACTTTCTTGGGGTTCCACGGCCCTTTGGGCTTCCCCTTGAACTTTCCTTGAACCACAGCCAAGGCCTCACCCGGAGCAGCTGGTTCGGCCTTGCGTTTTTGTTTCCGACTGGAGTTTCCTCCTCCGGCTTCGTGGGCGACTGCTTTGTGCTTGCCGCTCCGCAGTCGCTCCTCCTCTTCACCATTGGCATACTTGGTGGCGATTTCCATCATCCGAGTCAAAGTCATGTTTCCTGTCCGACCGAATTTCAGATTCAACTCCCGGTACCTGACGCCTTCCTTGAAAGCACAAATTGCCTGATGATCAGACACATCTTCCACCGTGTGGTGCAGGGTGATCCACCTCTGGATATAATCTCTCAAAGTTTCATTCGGTTTCTGGACGCAACACTGTAATTCTGTCAAACCTGCTGGCCGCTTGCAAGTACCCTCAAACGTTCTGACAAACACTCGGGCGAGATCTTCCCAAGTATAGATGCTGCCCGGCGCCAACTGATTCAGCCACGCCCTAGCCGAGCCCTCCAACATCAGAGGAAGGTGTTTCATGGCCACCTCATCATTGCCGCCACCAATCTGGACAGCCACTCTGTAGTCTTCGAGCCAGGTGTCAGGCTTGGACTCTCTGGTGAACTTACTGACTCCAGTCGCCAACCTGAAGTTGGGGGGAATCACTGCAGCTCTGATAGCTCTGCTGAAGCACTCTGGGCCAGAGACATGCACCCTGTTGCTGGTTTGCGGGCCTCTGTCATGGCCATCTCGGTGAGCTCTGTTTCTGTCGACCAAGCCTTGTACGAGAATAGATCTCGCATCAAAGCCTGGCTCCCTGGGGTCGACTGGAATACCTCTTCCGACGCTGTTAGGGCGCCTGTCCTCATGTGGCCGCGGCACATACGACCCACTCCTTGGAGGAGGCGTGGGCACTCGACGGCGACCATCGCTATCGGCTCGACAATCATACTGCTCCTGGTTTCTGTACTGATCACGCCGCTCTCCACGTCCCTCACGCCTCGGGGGCGATCTCGGGCTATGGGCCGACTAGACCGTATCTGCGACCACAGATCTACTATGGATCCTATTCCGCGACTAAGACATGGTCGTATTCTGCTCTCCTGCCGCCCGGAGCAGGGCCCTGATCTGCACCAGACCTCGGCCGGCTTCTAACTGGGAAGGTTGAATCGACTCTGCTATCCGGGTAGCAGCTGCTAGGTTTTGGATCGGTGTCTGGTATACCTGAGCCGGAGGTGGAAAAAGTTGGCGTCGGCTGGACTCAGGAGCACGTTGAGGAGCGCGATCATCGAGTGTGCGCTGTAGGTTCTCCAGCCGAGTGCGCTCAGCCAGATTGGCCAAGCGAGCCTGTTCCAAGGCCTGGGCCTCGGGCGTTTCTCCAACTATAGGAGTATGCAGGGCATCCATGTTTTGGCGACGAAGTTCTTCTCTCTGCTACGAGGAGAGAGGCTCGGGGCGGTACTCCTCGTGAATGCGTGACGGATCGCTGTTCCCGTCACCTCCGTCTTCACGATCGAAGCCAGGAGGACTGCGTGGTCCATTGACCATCAGGACTTCCGCTGCCGAGTCATTGCTGCCGCACTCGGATGCAGTCTCTACGGAGCCAGTCGACAGATCGAACAGGCCATAGAGAGACTCGTCGGGCTCGAGCGCCGCGACTTGAGGGGTGGCCGACTGGCGGGCCACCGCATGCTTCACCCACCGTTGAACTCTCGACCAGCCGGTGCGCTTGTTCCGACGGGTCACAGGGAGGGGGAAAGCCGTAGGAGTCGACTGGTACTGGGTCGACGGTTGCCACGGGAGGACACCGCGGACGCACGCGTGAAAGTGCGTCGCCCCGCGGGCGGGGAGCGCATCAACGTCGAGTGGTACCTCCTGAAGCCAAGCAGAGTCGTCGGCGACAAACACGAGCGCGCCGAGATGGATCTCGCGGCCCTCAGCCAAACCTCCGCCTGGAACCATGATGATGGGGATCAGAAAAATTGCAACTTCTCCAATAAGTCGCTAAGACACCTGCCCCATGGTGGGCGCCAACTGTCATGGATCTAAGACTGAC